>NC_142526.1:4335000-4635000 GCF_964205215.1 Stylophora pistillata | reverse complement strand
TTCTCGCGTTGGATCATCACAGGGCGAACGAGCGCGAACGCAGGTCTGCCCGACTAACAAAAATTTAACACCGCGCCACCCACTCGCGTGGGAAACACGCAAAGCTCAGCCAGTTTGTGCGTGGTGAGTTGGCCTCGCTTCGGGAGAACTGCCTACCTGATCACAGTTGCTCCAGTGCATTGTAAGTATGGTGAAACTCTTCAACGTTCCTGCTTTTATAGCCGAGTCGCAGAGAGTCTAATGTGGGATGTTTATTTGCTTTCTAAACCGTCAATGTTCTCTCGTCCAATTCCAGAACGAGCTCGAACTGCGCAAGGCTACAGATCGCAGGATTTGCGCAAGTGTAGATGTAGTGGAATATCACGTGATCAGAGAGACAGAACGGTTCAGAACTTTGGTTGTAAAACTCACTGCAAATCAAATACTACCAACCCAAAGAAAATACGTTAGATCACTTTTGAGTCATCTATCTTGAATTTTGTGGTTATCATTATAATCTCTATTTTTTTTTTTTGACATTTACGAACAGATAAGACTAGCAATTGAAATCCGAACATGGCATGGCGAACAGTCATAGTAACTCGAACTTCAACAACTTATGCTTCATTCTTAAATCCGGTTTTTAAATTTCTGAAAAAAAGGTTCAAACCGAAAAGGAATTCGCGAGTAATCACTCCTCAGCCGTTTGTCACTGCAGTTTGTCCAGTTCATAATATGCAAAAACTCGGATGTATTAAACTTGGGTCCGTTTCAAATATTGACACGATTTACTTTTGAAATGTCGCTATTTTAATGAAAACGTTGACACATGCCTTCCTTCATATGCAATATTTGTTTGATTAATGGATTCGGAGGGACCTTGAAAGCTGTCCAATATTTAGATGTACCTATATTATTTATCAAAGCTATGGAAGTTACTTTAAGTCGACCAAAATTTGACTTCGAGTTTCAAAGAATGATAGCTCTTCCAAAAATGTTGCGACGACATCAAATGACAAAGAAACAAGTTGTAAATTACCAAATTTGGCAGGAACTAGCTTATCGAAAAGTGACGTCATGGATAGCAGTACTGCCAACGACTACAATAAAGACTGCAAAATAAATCTTCAACGATCAAACGATTTTGATTTGTTCATAATTGCTCGCTGTTATTATCTTACTTTGTACTGTCACTCGAAACTGAGGCTTCTCGAACAGTTTCGATTCATTCACCACCTAATTCATTTGTCTACGTTCGGTTCGCACTTTCACCGAACTTGTCAGGAAAAGTCGAGCTTGGTATCGTCCTTGCATGTTGCATAAGATCATCTTTTAATCCCCAGTGGATCTCATTTCTTACTATTGCCGGAAATTTCTGATCTGCAAGAGCAGAATTATCATAAATTAAAACATACATATCATTTCCTCCTATCGGAGAAAGACATTTATGTTTTATAGCTACTAAATTATTGTATTAAATTAGCAAATTTAAATGACAGAGGAGAGAAAAGATAATTTTTACACTTTCATCGATTATCTGGAACCACTGAGAAATTATCCATTGTGGGTTGACAGCGTTCAAGAAAGAATTACGCCTTTAAATAAATTGAATATGGCTTTATCTTCGTAAATTTATTTTTTTCCAGAAGCCTATGCTAGCTTTGACTGAAGTTGAAATAACGGTCAAATCTTACGGAATATTTTACCGACGATTTTCGTTTTGTAACCTATGATTCACTTCAAAAGCCCCCTTCCTTTAAGTTTTATTTCGTCAGTTTGAAGTCATTTCCGTGTAGTCTTAGGAACAAGGTTGAAATAAACACCGCAATTAATTGTCTTTCTTGAATAATAAAACCAGACAAATTCACGATAAGAATATTATCCGGATGGGACATCTTATAGAAAGTAGCTATAGCAAGGTCGTCTTTGAAAAACAATACGCTTTCTTTTTAATGTAAATTTTTATATTGTCAGATAAATCGATGGATAATGCTTAGAGTACAAGACAGGGAATAATGAGGAATACTCATATTATCTTATTTCGTCTCTTGAGTAAAGTTTTCGGCTTGCTAACTACTGATATCTGGCGGTTAAATCTCGTTTATTTGTAAAGTGTAAACGGTTCTTGAAACGAAAAAATTAAACTCACTTTCAAACCTCGCTGGCTGCTCAGCATAGCAGAAAATTTAAGTACTTAGCATTTTCTCAGGACAACCTGTTTTGAAAAGACAGAATTAATACTTCCGATGCAAATGATGACTTCCTTGATCCTTATTTGAGACAGCTTTAAACGCTGGATTATAGTTGTGGCGCCCACACAGTCAGGGTTTTTATCAGTTGGCAGCATGTAGCAGCAGTCGCACCTGTTTTGCTGCATGACTGCGCATGCTCAGGGTTATCACCCCCCCCCCCAAAGACAAAAAAACAAAAAAAACAAACAAACAAACAAAAACGAATAATATTCTCAGCTCGCACAACTTGTTTAAAAAGATTTTAACGTTCTCAAAGTAAAAAAGTATTTTGCTCCAGATTATAACTTGTTTGCACTTTTAGCAGTAACATGATCTCCTTCCAATTCAAGCCGTCGTTGTGGTCTACAAACAAAATCCTTTTCATATGCAAAACGTTCCCAACATCTTCATTCTCTTCCATTTATGTCAAATTATTGCAGAGACAGTCAAGCAGTCGGTATACGGCCGGCGGAAATCGTCTTTTTCTGTTCACGCGGGTCGTAAGAGTGAATTGGATACAATTTATGTTCAAATATGAATAAACCATACTGACGATGTAAATTGTCTTTAAAAAAATAAAGATTCAACGTAATTTAGACTTCAATGTGCCCAGCTGCCGAGATATATTTTGTCTTCTGCCGCGAATCGATTGGAAGCACTGACTTGTCATGGAAAACCCTCATAAAAAATTCAGAAAGCTTTGTTCCTCTCTTAGTATATAACCAATCAGCTTGAAAAACGTGTAAAGGGGCTTGCAGTCGCGAGCCATCATGCTTTAAAAAGGAAAAACTCAGCAGTAAATGTCAAACACACGCAGCGGGGGAAAAGATGGCTATGTTAGTTCAAGGTGTAGTTTACATGATTACAAGCGAATCGTCGAAGCCACAACACAGAGTTCCTGGAGCCGAGAAAGGGACGACATAGAAGACGACCTCAATTGTTAATATTTTACTGTTCATTCCAATTTAACTCTTTACCTTTTTCATCGGAACTAACCTCTCATAACGAACATTTTAAAGACGCAGAACGCTTTCAGAGACATTTCACTAAACTTAACTCGTTAATGTGGTAAAATATGACTTCTCATTCCGCCTTTCTGCCTTTCCAGTTCTAATCTCCTAGCTCCGCGTCCCATTTTCTAGGCTGTTTAAAGCCATCCTTGTTAGTATTGAAAATTGTTAGTATGGAATCGAAATTTTTTAACTGCATATCTTATATTCCTTTCTCAGTGCAGATATATAATATTTGTACCATAAAAGCTAGCTCAGAATTGAATTTTCCGGCTTCTGTTTGTGTACATAGGGTGTGTCAAAACCAAGAAGAGGAGAAAAAAAAACTTTAAACGTAAATAACCCATGTGTCCTTTTCTATACAAGAGTGAAATTCATTCCTCAGCCATGCGGAACGCAGTTCGAGTTTTGGAGGACAAAAAAATATTTGTAGGTAGACAAATTCAAGTCTTAGTGCGTGGGGTATTGGTAACTTCAGCTGTAGAGAATGAAAAATAAAATAGGCCAACTACTAACGTACGTAAGTTAGGCTTGCACGCCTTTAAAAGCAATGGCAGTGTCATCGAAAAATGTCTTTCAAAAAAGGTGTCGGTAACATTGTCTAGAATGTTCGATTCGGTTGAGATGGAAGGGAACTTTGTTAGAAACAGCTGAATTCAGCCTTGTCGATCAAAAATAATCAATTTTCTTTGTCCTGAATAATAATTAGCTTTCCTATCATAGTTCTAACATAAAAAATTAGCATGATTATTTGTTTTTGTGGAGAGACAGAAATATTCTTTGGGTAGCTTAATCAAATATTAGCTCAATCATGATATTGACAAAAAATTGAGATATTTGTAAAAGTTTATTCATGGAAACACCCCAGTGTGTGAAAATGATGTACACTTCAAAACACTCGCTCTCTTAAAAAAAGAAAAAACTCTGTTTAAGATTAAAAATAAATTTGGATAAAATTTATTCCCAGAGATTCGAAATATCTCTACGTGCAGTTATATTTCATTATAACTGGATCTGTGAGGAATGGAATGGAAAAAAATAAAGCTCTTTCAAGAGTGATTCTTATTTGCATAAATGTATGGCTAAAAATTTAAGATTTCTTGAATAATTTGTAAAGATATCATGCTAGGATTTCGTCATATGAGGATTTAAAGATTGTAGTATCTACTCTCAAGTTTGGTAGATGTGTGTTTTATCGAATATTTGAAGTTTTCCAAGAGTTTGCGGCTTTGCGATGTCAACGAAAAATCTTCCTACTACGGTGAAATTCAATTCCCTGTTCTGGGACAGCGAATGTCTAGACTCTTTGAAATTCATTTCGAGCTTTACATTCGCGTACGAGTTAGATACTAGAGTGTGGTTTCAGTTATTTGTACGAATCTGTGCGAAGTTTCATTTTCTCGCACTGCGTGGTGAGGAAAGTCTTTTCGAATGAGGACACCTGTAAATGCATTAACTTTTCTCAAGTCAAACGTTTGCGAAACTGAATCTTAGGGAAAATTTGTGGCCTTTCGTTATTTACTACAAACTCAAAATTGTATCGTTTGTATAGTGAACTACAAAGGAATGTATTTCATCGCATGGGGGTTAAAATGAGCTTGGAAAGAACTGTGATAGACCTTAATTTAAAGGAACTGTTTTGTTTGAATGGAAAAGTGTAAAGGTGCATGAGAGAATGCTTTTTACAGCTTTTGTATGTTTGAATAATTGATTTCAGGTTTCAGAAAGTTCTGAAAGAAAGTCGAAAAAAACAAGATTGACTTTTATGTATGCTGAATACCGATGAAAGTGAGAAATATAGTGATTTATAATCATAACCCCGTCGAAAATAGATATGAGTATGATCACGGAGATAAATGCAAGCAGTGTGAAAATCTATTGCAAGACATATTTGATGAAGCTCAAATGTAAATTGTGAGGTTCGAAATTAGCATTAAGGCTTCAAAGGCGCCTTGGTGAGGCGTTATACAAAGATTACATTGAAAACGAAAGAGGAGAACAAAGAAGGAAGGAGTGCAGGAAATAAAGAAAAATAGATAATGAGAGAGAGTTTAGGATTTAGTTTTGAATTGAAGGGCAAACGAGCGCGTACGCAGGTTCACCCACTAACAAAAATTGTGCACCGTGTACCCTCGTAGGGGTTCCACGCAGAGCAGGGCCCTTTCAAAGTGCAGAAAGAAGGCCCACCCTGGGAAGACTGCCTTCTTGATCACAGTCCTCCAGTGCATTGTTAGTATGAAGGCACGAGCAAGTTTCCCGCCTTTTATACCGTTGCTGTGGTTTGGAGGAAGGCGGGAAATTCGCATTGAGGCGATCATGTTAGCCAATCAAAGGCTTTTACTCGCGGTTTAGTGCTGCGAAGCGGCGCGCATTTTGTAAACAGTTGAAGGGAGTCTACAGAATGTAAAGAATCATATGAAAGAGGTCCTGCCGAGAAATATTTTTAACCCGGTGAGTGTAGATTTAGGAAGTTAATTAATCTGGAGATTGATCCTAATTTTAAGCACAAGTTTGCAAGTCTTGAATGTGCTATAGTATGGTTTCTATCAAAAAGAGAGTGCAAAAACAAATAAAGTCAAAGTTCAAAAATTAAAATTGGCCCTGAGTAACTTTGGTTTAATCTTTCATACTCTGTTTTTCTACATGAATAATTTATTTCTTTAGGAATAAAAGAAGAAGGAAAACAAAAAGCTTCGCTCAGTAGCAAGTTTCGTCGCTTAGTTTCAAGACTCGATGAGTCGTGTTTTCATTCGGCAAGACATAAAACAATCTTTTCATCAGTTTGTTTTCACTTATGTTTCAGTTTTCAGCGCCATCTCTCGTTTAATGTTAACACAGCTAATGTGTCGTTGGTATCATGGTATTGTCTTTGTGAATGTATGTATGATCTAGATGGATAACTGCATAAATAGTTAAAAAGCTTGGTCGTAACGAATAACACATATCCTGCGGCTTTCTTTGATTTGTTTTGCAAGCCGGTTAAGACGTTGTTAGCGAGTGTCCTTTGAAACATTAATTACTTCAGAAAGTTCGGGAAGAGTGTTTGGGACAATTAAAGCATAGGAAACACAAATGAATCAGAGAGCACAATCTCTTAAAGCTTATTATACACTTTTTCAGATCTGGATTCAATCAAACGTGACATCACCACCGCATCTTGAAAAGATTCCACGTACTGAAGTATTCATATCCTTTGTTCTACCCATCTCTTTGATCCAGAGTCAACAAGAAAAGGGGAAAACCGAGAAACACCAGACATTCATCTCGTGTCAAAAAGTACTTCTGTACCTCAAAATGCCTCATCTTTCATAAATCTGCATGTCTCTTAAAATGTTCATTGCTACCGTTTAGATTAGAAAGATGACTTTGGATTCCCGCTAGGTCAAGCTTGAATAATGAAGCTCTCTCTTGGATCACACATTGTAAAATACATTGTGGCAAAATGAAGTTGATCGATGGAAGGAAAAACTCCGGTCTTTCACAATTTACCCTCTGTTTTGTATCTGTTTTGTAAAGTTTTAAATACACAAGACGACTCTCCACTGTTTCCGGTCGATTTTATAGCTGCACTAGTCTAAAACAATTGATAGTGAGAAGATGGTCATAAAGAAAATGCCAATTCTTTGGTGAAATAGTATTACTTCCCATAAGTAAACTTTCATGTCAGTAGCTATTGTTACCCCTAGAAACGCCGAAGGGTTTGATATTTGGGTGATTAGAGAAACAAAATGTACGTGGTGACCCTATTTTTATTGCAATAATATGAATATATCAACAAAGTTGAAATGGTAAATTGGCCACCGTTACGATTGTAAAAGCTAACGTTTCGAGCGTTAGCCCGTCGTCGTCGCTGGAAACGTTAGTTTTTATAATCGTAACGGTGGCCAATTTACCATTTCAACTTTGTTGATATATTCAAATTATTTCGTTACCCCCACCGACGCAACCCCAAACAGTTTCTTTAGAAACTATCAGCCTTTATTCATTTCTATTTTTATTGCGACTGAAATAATTTTTAGCCAATCAGGGCTCGTATTTCTACCTAGTGATTTGAAATCCGGAGGGGATTCAGAGCCACCTTAATTTTTAACTGCATCATAAGGCTTTGTGATACGGTTATTACGGTAACCTGTTTTGTCTGCTTTGTACATGTGTTAAGAAAAGTTTATTTTCTTGTCCGCGTCCAGTCAATAAAAGTCTGGGAGCACATGAGAGTTTTGTAGTATGTTCCAGTTTCATCAAGGCAGTGATATCGATTTTAAAACACTTTTAAAATCACGCTGATTTTTTACCTGTGTTTAATGTCGCGGCTCAGCTGCCGACATGTCACTTGCCTTTCGCACCACTGTCAGTTTGATGAACGAATGACAAAGCGTTTCAGAAACAGATTTTTCTTGTCGATAAAGGCCTATGATGTCCATATCATACACAAAATAATACATGGCTGCTTGTAGAAATGGAATTTTTTCTTCTCGTGTTCAACTGGATATTTCAATCATTTGCCGCTGGGTGATATCTGCGCTCACTCCGGCGTGAGATATTGTTCTTGCTACTCGAACATATAATTTATATCTCCTCGCCACCGTGGAATATCCTGTATTCATCTTTTCAAGGCTTTGCAAACTTTGTGTTTAAACGCGAGAGAAAGCTGTCTCTATTTCATCTCTCCTCTTTTAATATGGTTAACTAGTATGGCCGAAAGGAAAACACGTATCTTTAAAAAAAGAAACAGTTTTTTTTCACACTAAAGAGATGCAAAACGACACAAAGACAAAGAAGGGGTCTTCAGGTTAAAGCACTTTGTAATTACGTATTGATAGAGTGGAAATCAAAGCGTGCAACGGTCCTGACAAAGCATCTTCTATTAATTTTTTCCCCTCATTCCTGCAGCCGATGATAAAATTTTTCCTAAAAAAACTGTGTAACTAGAACTTATCGTATAAAATAATATTCCCTTTTTACCACTAGATGATGGATAAATCATGTTGTGCGCAGATAGATTTCGAAATCAATTTGGAACAGCTCTGACAACAATAGGACTCTTCTCAGCAGGACATCTGAGAAATTCACATACATTGTTCTCTCTCCTTGTTGAATAAAACACGTATTACCCAATTGTATCTTTCCAGTCTGTACGGGCAGAGAGCTAGCGTGATTACGTTCATAGAGCAATAAATTAGGGCATGTTAACCTGAAACGCTTTCGAGCTCAGATATGCACATGCAGAGAGGTTTATTTTTAAAAGTTGGTTAGGAATTTATTGTTGAGAACACGGTTTTTAATAACGTTTGTGCTTGCCCCATACAATCACCATACTTTTCTGAACCAAGCAGTACCACTTTTGTCCATAGTTCAAATGCGTGAAATATCTTCAAGTTCTTCCAATCAAAAGCAACAAATTGTAGCTTCAGAACTGTCTTCTTCTGTTGCCGCAAAAATCAAGTTTGGAGTTATAAAATTAAAGCTACGAATCAAATTCATTGAGTGGGCTGGAATCAAATGATTTCTTTTTAGCTCTTAACTGACGATATGATGAAGATATAATCAGTAGGAAAGTGATGTTATTAAAGTAAAATAATTAAGATTTCCAAAACGTTTATTCAAAGTTTTCATGACTTTTGCCAACAGCAAGAGGATATCAACTAAAAAATTCCCATGAAATAAAATGACTTTTAAAGACAGATATGTACGAAAATATTTAGTGTCTATTTAGCGCCCAAGTTAACAAATATTAAACCATTTTCCTTTTGTGTATCTTTTCGCCATCTGCTTGGAAAAAAAAACCGCTTAGTTAGTCGCCATGACAAAAATTGACAGGAATTCTCTCTCCAAAATACAGACACCCGCGATGAAGCATTTAGACCTTGAAGACTGAAAACAAAATCATATACCAACGTAAAAAATCCAAGAAGTAATGTTAAGCAATATGCAAACAAGTATACAATAACGAAATGCCTATACCAAAAGTCAAATTTGGTAAAATATCTTGTCTTGTATGCCTAATCTTTCTGTTGAAGTTACAGAAGAACTTATGATAGTTTTGGCAAGAGATATGTACAATAAAACATTTTTCTCCATTGACAGTCGTTTAGTATGTTTCAGTTTCGATTTAGGCCTTGCTATCGATTTTCACCCAACTTGATTCAAGCACATTTGAAATTCATATATAGTTGTATTGGTAAATGAACACAATGTTATAAATTTACCTAGAAATCATAAACTGGAGGTACAGTGTGAGCGATAGCTCTAATTCCAAGATTTCACTGAACTAAAGCGACTCCTTTTGAACATCTCTAATTACGAACAGCCCTTCACACACAGATAGGTTTATTTTACCAAGCAATCCCGTGACCAATTGGCTCCCTGAGGCGGTAAGAGCAACTTATACACATGCGTACGCTTTTTAAATGCCCAACAGCTCAGTTCATTGGGCGTTTTGCGTCAAATAGAGACCTCTCCTTGGAAGCATACGGTGTCAAACGAAATCCCATACAATTGCTGCGATTGCCAGTGTATAAAAGGGTGGCGTAAAGTGCAGTGTTTTCATACTTACAGGGCACTGGAGCTACTGTGATCAAGAAGGCAGTGCTCCCAGGTTTCGGCCCCCATTGCACCGAACGGAGGGAGAGGCCTGCGTGTTCTCCAGAACTTGGGTGCACGGTGTGCAATTTTTGTTATTCGGGCAGACCTGCGTACGCGCTCGTAGGCCCTCCAAAGAAAAAAAAGAAGTTCTGAATACATACACGATCTTAAAGAGGCTCTGTGATTGTGTCATCTCATTTATTACAGGTACCAAGTCGCCATTACAAGAGCACTATCACAATAGGTAATCCATATCATAGCAATTTTCGCTAGTATCTGTCAGTTAAAAGACATGTAGCGTCCTCTTTGACTTATGATGTTTCAGTAATAGGTTTATAGTGATATAACATGCTTTTCAAACCCTGGAACGTCAACCATCTTTCACAAATGTGGCCGTGAAATTGAAACGTTCGAAATTTTAAGCGAAAGAAACTACCCAATTGTCACCTTTTTGGGGAAAACGACATGAATTATCTCATAAAATGAACTGAAAAAAGGGACGCTTTAAGTAAGCGTATATAACGTAAATAGATAAATACAAGCATCCAATCACATATCAAATCTGAGCATAACTTTTTCATAAAGATCGGCTTGATGAGCGTTTTTTAAAACGAGAGTTTTATCCTCCTCAAACAGTTTTCAGGTATTTGGTTCAATTTTTCTCGGCCGTTCAAAGATGGTGCTTGGTCATTATATCGGAAAGAAAATATTGCTGGTTCACTAATTTGACTTTAGTGATAGCCATCTTGTCCGCCTCTTTGTCGCCTCGGTTGTTTTGTCAGTAGTTGTCAAACCAAGACGTCAAGCAGTTCCTGATATGAAATTGTTAAAAACAAAAAATTCAAACCATGAAATTGAATTCTATCTAAATTTGCTTCAGTATTGAAATCTTGTATAGACATTAGTTAGCTTCTTTCGAGTTTTGCTGATCAAAATCTTGAGTTTCGAAATATGAAAGTTTATAAAAACCCTAATTGCGAAAAATAGCGAAAATATTATTAGCGCTTTATCTCTCAGAAGTGATTAACATGTAACTTCTCCCTTCAATAGCCATATATCATCCAACAAACAGGTAATGAGAATACTCAAACTCATCAGATGGTAGGTGTTATCTTGATCTAATACGAAATTCTCGCAACTGATTTGGAAGAAAATGTGTCGCAGCTAGAGAGGAGAATTGGCAAGCGGGTCCTGGGAGTTAAAATGGTAATAAACATACATGTAAATTGATGAACGAATAAAGAAACGAGTCATAGGAATCAGTCGTAATGTTACTCTCGTATAGATGAAACTCAAGCAGGAATGTTACTTAGACTTATTTCCCGTGCACGAAAAGACCTCTTTTGCTCGCGAAAATTTGTACTTGGGTCTTTTTCCTGACAGACCTGAAAACGAGTTTGTTGTCTTGACTGGTAACTCAAACGAACTAAACCGGAACCGGGCAGTCAAAAACATATGGGGCTGATCATTTAAACAAATTCTAACTTAGGCTGCGTTTTTAGGTAACAAATGGACCTCAACATCTCTACATAAATGATTTTTTTCTGAGACAGTGAGTGATGTTTTTTATCGGTAACCATCTTAAAGAGAAGGCTCGTTATTTCTCTTGCCAAACGCTCGCGTGCAGTCATTTTTCTTCGATTTTCAATGAAAGGTAAACAAGCGCGAGGCAGCTGTTTTTCCTTATTAACGACAACGATCTTCAAGTAAATAAAGCTCTTAGATGAATCGGCTGTATTTCCGGCAACAAAAGTTAACATTATCTTATTTACCACATTGTTCAATTTTTATCGAGCCTACCAGTGATGTGTTTTTTAGCACCGCTAAAATGAAAGAGAATTGCCTTTCATTATCTTTCGCGCTTTCTGTGAAAGGCAAACTAAACACGGATGAAAAAGTAATTTTTAATCGGACATACTAGCTTTCGCTCTCAGTAGCTCTCCCTCGTGCTTACACGTAAAAAAAAGGTTCCGCACAATTTTTCCGGAAGTGATGTACATGTATTGACAGTTTCGCTTTTTCGCCAAAGATAAAAGCCAACAAAGGTTCATAAAGCCATAAGCCAGAGTTTTAAACTTTTATATTCTCCCTGCTGTTCTCCATGCATTTCCCATGGTTTCGACAAGGAGAATTTGTTCAACAATCAAGAGCTTTTTTGGTTAGTGGATATTTCCTTTATTCTCGTGAACTTGATGCTTGATTTAGGGATGATTCTGTGAGGCGATAAAGGAGTACGAAATTAAAATGCAAATAACCGACCTCTCTATTTTATGCCACCTATGATGGGGTTAACTAGCGAATGCGCAAGTCAACCCGGTCACAAACAAAAATTCTGCACCCGACTCGCTCGGCCTGGAGCGAACGCAAGGTTCAGTGGCCCAGAGTGCAATGCGCCACCTCGCCTTGGGAGCCCTGCCTTCTTGATCACAGGGCTCCTGTGCACTGTAAGTTTGAAGGAAAGTGGAGCAGGAGCGGGGCTTTTATAGCTACAGATACTGACAAACTTACGGTGAACATTGTACGCAAAATCTCTTTAAGCCAATCGCCTCCCACGTTTGAAATTTAATACTTTTAATTGGCAATGCTATTATCACTTGCCTTTTGTTGTTTAGGGTATAAAAAGCCTTCATACGAATTAGCTTTCAGCGGGAGATCAATATTTATTCCCTCGTTCCATTAATATTGCTACTTAAGTCTTACTCTAATTTCAATTAGGTTTTTCTTATAGGAGATTTTTTCAGTTTAGTGGTCATAAATCTGTACAGTTCTAACCTATTTCAACCCTTGGTTGTTCTTAATTTCTCCAATCTTGAAAGCTTAAAAATTTTTACGCATTCTCCCATAGAGTAGCAATCTAATAAAATAATGGAAAATCTGTACGGTTTAATGATTTCTAGCTGCTTTTTCATACTTTCCCATAAAGTTAGGGTGCTTTGATTTCTATAATTTTTCTCTCAAAGAGTTTTTAGCCAATCAGATTATGAAATTAAACAGATCAATTACATCAAACTGCGGAGTCTTATGTTTTTTACATTCGAGAAGATGGCCTTCCGTAGCAGGGATCCATATTATTAACGTATTTTCGGTTAGCTTGTTAATGATTTTCGTATTTTTTTCATTAACATTTCACATTTGTCTCCCAAAACTGAAGTCTACCTTAAATAATCTTTTTGCAATGTACAATTACCGGAAATTGGTAAATTTGATTTGCAGATATCCAGTGGTGCAATAGTAAACGACGCTAAAAACACTTTCGTGTATGATAACAATTCTATTATGAGGTCTAAAATGTAATTTGAATTAAAAAGAGGCCTAAAAAACTAGCGACGAAAACCATACTACTTTTAAGAGTATTTTCATGCTCAGTTGTTTGCAATAGCTTTGTTTGCAGAAACTGAGGAAAAACTAAAGGAGAGGTTTTAAATTTTTTTTTCTACTTTTAAGAAGGATTTTTTTAAAGAAATATATTTGTATGGGTGACACCACCATGCCAAAGATCTGAACAGGAGTCACTTTCAGATGGATGGATCAGTAGATAAGGAAAAATATATTCCAAAGCTATAAAATCATGATCCGTCTGAAAACAACTACGGTTTAAAGTTTGCAATTTGCATGAGGATCAGCTCTTCGAGAAAATAATCTTTTAACTCCAAGGAGTGATTGAAGATAACTTCTCCATGCAAAACCCATACATTATCCAGCAACCAGGCAATGACAATTACTCAAACTGTCGGTTAGGAATTTTATTTTGATCTAACACCAAATTCTCTTAACTGATTTGGGAGGAAATGTGTCGCAGTTAGAGGGAAGAATCAACAATCGGATCATGGGAGCTATAGGGTTAACGAGGAACTCATGGGATAAAATAACTGATGATGTATGAAAAAAAAAAAAAAGAGAAATGTGATGAAACAAAATCAGTGGCGGAACTACGTTTGTATAACAGAAATGAAAGATAGCTCATCTGTTTTCCAGCTGCCATAGTTTCAGCAGGTTGTTACAACTGTCCAGCCAATCGCATTCCTGTTAGCGTTGTCCATGGCAACCAGGGAACCGAAAGAAAAACAGATTTCGTTGTAGGAACGACGCAACCTGCAGATAACACCCAGGCATGGACACGATAGTTTATATTTTTTCCCTCGTCGATAACTGGCTTCACGAATGAGATACAAACACTTATTTGCCTGTAAGCTGAAATATTTTATTGTAGGGTGTCGGTTACTGGTAATTTCTCTCAATTTAACCTTTTAATGTTGACGTGGAGATGAAAAATATGGATAACATCTAACATCAATCTAGTAATTCCACTAAACTATAGATCTTTGCACGTAGATAAAATGGCCTACTGTATCAAAAATTTTACTCGAGACTCGTTCATCCTTTAACTCCTAATTTTTCCTCATTTGATTTATTGAACATAAACTTTAGTTGAATATCTAAGCTAACCTACATAATCCTGCACTTTGACAGCAACTAACAAAACCAAAAGAACGAACGACATTAAAATTTTCCATTATTCTTTTAATATTCTTTTACCTTTACGTGGAAGTACTATGTGCTTTGAGCGAGAAGAAAAACCTTTTATTTGTAATTAATATTCAACTCGGTTGAAGCTTTAAAACGAGAACGTCTTCTAGCAGAAAGAAGTTCAAATCGATATTTAAAATGGTCGCTACTTTAATTTTTAATAACTTGAGGGCGATGTGAGTTAAAAAATTAACATTCATTTATTGTCTTCCTCATCAGTATAACCCAAAGCATGAGCCAAGGTTATATTCTAATTTATAAAACCCGAGTGAAAGAGCCTTCATCGCTCAAAGTTCTAGGCTCGATAGAAATTGCGTGAGTTCGTCATCCCGTCGAAGACTAACTGGAACTTTTGTGTTTTTTAGGCAAATAATTTTCGCGACTTAAATTGGACAGTTTGGATGATAATAACACCTGTTATGTTAATCAATGTTTTCATGTTTGAGTCCTTTTCATCGCTGGATAAATTGAGCTCTATAATTTTTGGAGTTTAGGCTGCTTTTTTCTTCGTTTGCAGTTTCTGCGCAGCAGCAGTTTTTACATTTCAAACATATTAGTCCTGCTGGTGACCAGAATTTTCTCAAATCATATCACTTATTCCCTATTTACCGTAGTTGTTTACGACCATAAAAGTAATAATTACGCGGGTAAAGATTGGCGCAGATGCAATTTGTCATAGAATTCTCCCGCTATGATAAAAGATTAAAAAAAGCTGCTTCTCAGAATAATGCAGGCAAATGTCGTATTCCATTCGTGGAAAGCTTTAGCTTCAAGTACCTAAATTTGTATTTATTTTAAGAGGCGCTCCTGACAACATTGGCGTAAAATTTCAAGCCATGGTTTATTGTTCCTGAGCCTTAGAATAGAACAAAATTTGATTTTAATGTACGTACTCATTTTCAGACACAAAACCATTTCTTCACCTCTCTGTAAACTTTACTGTTGAAAATTGAGAACTTAAGAGATTTTCTATTCAAGTAGACATTTTTTCATTGGCGTTTTTTGTTTACAGATTTTGAATTGATTTTTTTCTTTCGGCGCAAATCGAGTGGAGCATGCATTGAAAATAATTTGTTTTTCAAACGATTAGAAGCTCTTTCCTGATTGGTTAATATTAACACCAAATAAGGGCTAACTGTTGTGTAAAAGAAGCCGTTTGATTGGTCCTTTGTCAAACGGTCAATAAAATTCAACTGAATTTAAAAAAGGCTGACCACATTTACACGAAAGTAGAAGAAAGAAGCAGAAGACAAAATTGTGTCATCATGACAAAAATTGATCGCACCATTCTAGAACCGATTTGAAGTACATCGTTTGATTTATATCTGTAAGACAAAACTTACCTGTAAGACAAAACTTCATTTCGATTATTTAACAAACCTGAGAGTGTTTGAACAACATAAAGCACCTACAGATATTATTTTCTTTAACAAAAAGCATTACACAATTTGTTTTAGAGATATAAAATTTTTTTCCCTTTTTGATGTACACCGACTGAGTTCTCGCTTGAGTCATTGCAGATAAAGTATAGAGTTAACAATAAGTCCTATTGAAAGACACAAACAACGTCTGCGTGTAGTATATTCATTTCAACTATTTTTATTCCAGAAACAGTAAATCGTTAAACAAACGCTGAATTAAAACAAAAGAAAACCGATAAGCCCAGATAAAAACAGCTTTCCTTTTTGGAGCTCAACCTGTCTTGTTGTTAGTTAGTAACTTCCTCAGCAATAAACTTTTCCTTCTGGTTTAAACGCTGCGGACAAGAAATTTCTTAATTTGATGCGGCTTAAATTTGTTTGAGTTTTCCATTGAAACGACTCAAATTAGACAAGTTAATGATATTGATGTTTGACGCCATGAATTTCGCTGTTTGTCGACAGCAGGTGCTGAGGAACTTTGGGAGCGTCTTAAATTCCTGTAAGCCTTTTGTAGATTTTGATCACGAATCTAACCAAATTTAGGTGACGCATGGAAAGAAATCATCGAACTTATCGTAAATAGCTGGCATGTTAATGGAGAAACCATAACCAAAAAAAAAAAAACTGTGTAGTGTTAGCCTATGCATATTTCATTATGTTTAATCACTTGAGCGCCGCTGCAACGCATTCTGCCGGGCCTCGCTCATACATATTTTAGAAAATTGGAGAGTTCTTAATTTTCCAATTGGAATACAAATTGCCAAGCCTCATTTTACAAAACTGACCCACGGCCTTTTTGTATAAAACACCGAAAGCAATTTTTTTTAATAAATCGTACGACAGGTGAATTCGTCAGTTGATGAGTGAATACAACAAAGTATTGTGTCAATTCTCCTGGAGCCAAGGCTCTATAAATTTCCTTCAAAGAATAGAGAAAATCGAGCAAATAATACGAAATCATGATTTACATTAGTTGTATATTCAAAACTGAGAAAGATTACTATTAAGCGAGGACCAATTTATTTAAAAGAATTCAAGTTGGGGGAAATCCAGTTTCTATAGGTCTTCTCAGATTTGACTCGTTTAGTTAGGCCTTTCAATTTTGTAGGCATCATTCTACATTACACATGCAATCCAATATCTCACTTTATCGCATGCCGTAAGATAACGTATTTATTAAAGAGGTAACTAAGTTTGTTTAGGTCCTAAAGAAGCCAAGCGCAGTTGATTAGATATTGATTCTGGTCATTAAATCCTTCTTTTGAATTGGAGGGCCAACGAGCGCGTACGCAGGTCTGCCCAACTAACAAAAATTGCACACCGTGCACCCTAAGAGTGGGGAACACGCAGTATTCAGCCTTCGAGAAGAGTGCAGTGAAGGCCGAAAACTGGGAGCACTGCCTTCATGATCACAGTAGCTCCAGTGCCCTGTAAGTATGAAAACACTGCGCTTTTCGCTGCCTTTTTATACCCTGACAATCGCAACAATTTTATGGGAGCACCTTTCAAGCCATATGCTTTTGTTAAATTTGAAATATGTTATTAAAACGGCCAATGATCTCAGCCGTTGAGTCATTTTGCAATGTTTTGGAGAACTACGCATGTGTCATGGTTGTTTGACGTGGGGAGTAGTCTGTCACGTGGTTAGATCATCCCATAAGTGTTGTTGTGACGAGTGCTAACCAGCTGTTAGCGCCTTGCAAGTGATAAAACAGAAGCCAAAAGTCAGTTGTTCGTCAGAATCCAGAGTGTTTTAGTACGGTATTTGCATGTTTGAAGTAAATAGCTGAGAAAGGCCTATTGTCATGAGAGAATCATGTGATCTTTCCGTCTTGAAAACTTAAAGCTTAAGTCCAATTTTACTTGTATTTTTCTTTTGCAGTTAGTTTTTTCCATCTTGTTTCCTCTGTTAATTTATTTTGTTTTCAAAACCATTTGGGTTGTTTTGTATAAACAAAACACCAAAAATGAGATCTGTGATGAAGATTTTGGCAGCTACTTCTCGAAAGTTTATTTTGTTTTCTGGGGCGATGGAAAGTTTTCGATCATTGAAAGTAAACCTTAAAAAATTTATTTCAACGGGGAAAAGAAACAGGATCGATTGTAGGTGGAATTATCCCACCTCATCAAAGATAAAATCGAGAGACAATTATACAGTTGGAAAAGTAATATTATCAGAGTCAATGGAAAGAATATCTAATCCAATAACGCGGAAGATATTTAGCGTTTCCTGCGAGGTTTTAGACAAAAAAAAAAAAAGAGAGAGAGAGAAGCCCCGGGAACGAATGTCTGTTTCACTGACTTTGTGAACTAGACCCATTCTTCCAACAAAGACATGATGAACACAGCCAGTAAAAACTTATCTGAGAAAACGACGTGTTCATATGTTCACATGTGAAAAGAATTCATAACAGTTCATAGAGTTAGGTTCATAAATTTAGGCATGATAGGACAACAGTACTGAGTTTTATTAAACTTCGCAAAGTCCTTTTATTCTGTTTCGAGTCATTTTCGAACATTTAGAAATCGAGAGCCTTGCAGGATGTCTTACCAACTTGCCGACGAGAAGTTAGACCAAAAGGACAACTGAACTCCTTGAGATAAAATGGGCACAATAGTGACCAAATAATTTGGATATATCAACAAAGTTGAAATGGTAAATTGGCCACCGTAATGATTACAGAAGCTGACGTTTCGAGCGTTAGCCCTTCGTCGGAGCGTTAGCCCATTCGCTCCGACGAAGGGCTAACGCTCGAAACGTCAGCTTCTGTAATCATTACGGTGGCCAATTTACCATTTCAACTTTGTTGATATATCCAAATTATTTCGTTACTCCCACCGACGCAGCCCCAAACAGTTTCTTTCGAAAGTATCAGCCTTTATACAATAGTGACCAGTTTAACTGAAACTAAAGCCGGAGCCAAAAATTCCGTCACTTCTATAAGTTGCAGAACGTTTTAGGAAAATATATTAAAAATGCGCGGGTCTAGATCTGCGGGAGGATGGCACTAGAATAGTTTTCGTCTTAACGCTGAACAGTTGAAGTGCTTTTCCTCCCTTAAATAATGGCGAAAATAGGAAGGACGGCAAGCCCTCTTTGTTAGACCTGGGACTCGCGTACAATTTTCATCAATTAGGAAGTCCATTGCTTTCAAACAAGAACTCAAACCGTAGAATCCCTAAACAAAGAAAATCCATCTCAATTAAATTACATTATGCTTTCAATTTTCGGCACAATTTTTTTTTTTTTTTTGATCCAGGTACGCTAGGCGACAAACTTTTATAACCCGAATATAATTATAGTCAAGAATTGGATCTATCGATTAATTTTTTTTTTCTTTGTCACTGGAACGAAAAGACAGATATTTTCCTCTTTCTCTCTTGTCCAGTGACATGGCTGGTCTCTGTTTGTTCTCTCTTGTTACCAGTCTCCGCATCAAGTTTTTCTTTGGGCATTTGACTGGATTCCTCTCCTTTGGCGGGAAGCGCAGACCCGCTGTAGTCTGCTAAATCGTCGCAACTTAACACTTCGTCCTGAAAACGAACTAGAGATGTTTTTTTCTTCCTCGTAACGATCCCGTTACCAGGATTTTCGAGGCTCTCTGATGTGTAAGGTCTTCTTAAGATACCACCTTGACTACCACTGGTTTTCTTTCTGGGAACAACTTTCGTGTCTTTGCCTTCATTGATTTCAGTTGTCAGTTCGTCTTCGAAGTGCACCATAAAAGTATTCTTCACGGGCATTATTTCACAGTTTTCTTGTCGTTGTTGTGACTTAGCAGCTGTAATTGTCTCCTTTTCTTGGTTTTCTTTCAGTTCTTTTTCGGAAAAATCTTCAAATTCCTCAGTCTTTTTCGGCAAATCATCGTTCTCACCGATCGCAACGTTTTCGTTCAGATCACGTGCCAAATCAAACTTGGCCCATAGGCCTCCCCATGTTCCATCTTCGTTGGGAGTCAGAGAATTTTGCCTGCTACACATGTACTGATCACTGATACTGCTGACCGCTGGCGTGGGTGTGATCACTCCTAAAGTAATGGAGCTCACAGAAGGTCTCATGGGAATGTTTTTGTGCGGTCGGAACAGCATAATATAAATCTTCGGTGCAAAGATACTCACCCAGGTGAGAGTTCCAAGAAATATGAACATGAAACATGAGATAACTGTTCGATACCACCCTGAGGTACCCATGTACGACGGAATATAGACAAAGACGGTAATACATAGTGTGGTCATGTTGAACGCAATCAATCTTGACTCGTTATAATTCTGTGGCACTTTCCGCACAAGAAAAGCTTGATAAGTGCATACGACGACCAAGCCTGCGTTGTAGATAAGCCACAAAGAAAAGCCAATGTGACTTCCACTCAAGTTGCAGATAAGAGAGGCATCTTTAGAGGCCTTAGAATAGATTATTTGCGGAAGAACTGGAGACGAGGAACCATATACCCAAGCAACGGTGAGCGCGATCTCAGTGGCCAGCAGACATCCTAAAATAAACATCTGCCAGTGGTTGCCAAGGCAACCAATTTTCCCTGTTCGAAGAAGTTTCTCGTTGAAAATCCTGGAAACTCGGTTTGTTCTGATGAGAATTGTGCCTTGGAAAGAGGAAATGCAGGTAAGGGAAAATAAAATAGTTTGGTATTGTACAAGATTCTCTAGACTTTCAAAGACAGGGAGACCACGTTCTTTTTAAGGAAAAAAGTTAAATTAAATCAAGTGAAAAGTTACCTGCTGTGATAGCGTGCGAGCAGATTCCCATTATGAGCAAAGACGCGCGTTTTTCCTCCCGTGGGTGGATTTTTAGACGAATCGGGGAGAGGTTTGCGGGGATCTGGCACTACAACAGACCTCTCACCGTCTCGCGTTCTTCAAGACCTCATTTTTTCCTCCTCATACTTGCTGAAGCGAACAAATTTTCCGGCTCATTGTATCATCTGCTTCCATCTTTTCTACATGAAGCCGGTGTTAGAGCATTGCGCACCCTTATACCACTATACATTGCCTGCCTATTTAAGTGAAGACTTAGAGCGTGTTCAGAGACGCGCGCTTTTCCTAATTTCTCCTGGTCTTTTGCATCATGACAATCAAGTTTTGTATAGTATCCGATCTTTGGAAGACAGGCGCGAAGAATAGTGTTATAAATTCTTTGACTCATTCGTATCTCATTCTGCGCATAAACTCCATCATCTGCTACAACCCAAGAACATTACCAGATACAATTTTTTAGAATTTTTTTGTTGCCAAAAATGCGCACCAATCGTCTCACGAACACATTTATTCCATCTATGTCCAATCGGTTGAACTTTTATGCTTAGTTTTTTTTATAACCATGTTATATTACATTAAATTGTTATTTTATAAATCTGTATACATGTATAACTTTAACTTTTGTAAATTTCATGCAATTCAGCCTTTGGAGGATGCAAGTTTGAAAATATTTATAGACTATACGTCTGTCTACTTTCCCGCAGGAAAAGCTGAAGCGTTAATAACGAGGCAGTGACGCAATAGCAACAGTACTTACCAACTACCAGCACAAAGCACAGCCCAAACATAACTGGAAGAGTTCTACAGGTGACGGCCGAGGGCTTGGCGATGTATGGAAGAGGCGTCACATAGAATATTGCAATTCCCAATAGAAGAAAGTAGCATAGTTGTCTGCTAGCAGCTCGCACCACTGGTGTAGCGCGAAATTTTATAAACACAACGCCAGTGAATGTTACAATGGCCAAACCAAATGATGAAAAGAAGACAATGACGACTGCCCAGGTCTCATCCCAGTGGAGATAGGCGGCTTCGATGGGACTGCATGCTGAGTGGTCAGCGGTGGGCCAAGTTCCTTCCGGGCAATACGAACATTTGGTCATGTGTGACGTATTGGTAAACGATTTCCCTTCGCACTTTGCACAATCCCAGCAGCACTCCGGGAACTGAGATTTTGGAATCTTGTACTCGCCTGGCATGAATGAGGCAATCAGCAGTTTTAATAATAATCATCTCTATTGAGGAAACTTTTTCATAACAAATATGGTTTTCAAAAAGGACCTCGAAACTAGATATATATATAGTAGAAACAAAAAAGCAATAAAATTGCAAAGGGATTATGGCGTGAGAAGAGAAAGTTATGGGGTGGGAAGAGAAAAAAAACGTCAAACGGTTGGGGAATGGATCTTTGACTAGTGATAAAGACACAAATTTCGAACTCTTTTCGGTGGTCCAACTAGATTAGGAGAGAGTAGATAACGCAAAGATATGGAGAGAAATTCAATTATAAGAGCTGAAACAGCTTTCCGCTATTGAAGAAATTAATTCCAGGTGTTGAGCTCAAGAATATTAAGGTTGTTGGTGCAGCCTCACGTAAATTGAAATTTGAGCAAATAATTTGAATTTGCTTCCGTAATGCTTTCTTTTCTTGCTTACAGTCCTTTCGTACCCAAGGACGTTTCGTAATCTGACAATTCGTACCCAGCTTGGACTATTTCGCACCCAGTTAGATAAGTCAGTTTGTGCCCATACTAAGAATGAATGTTTTCCTTGTTGAGTACGTTTAAAGTAAAGCCAGTTTCTTTTCTTAAAAAGAAACACTATCCGCCGGTTTATCTAGAGTTTTGTTTCTTCGACGTTTATCTCTAATGGCTACGAGACCACCGAATGTAACTTGTTTGAGTCGATACGAACCGACACATCTCCCGGGTACGAATCGTCTGAAATTGGGTAAGAATCGACTGAGAAGGAAACGATTGGATACGTTTCCTTTGCCTCACTGAGATTGCCCAGTGGGGAATTTCGAAGAGTCTCCATAGCTAGTTTCAGATGGCACGAAGTGCACGTCTTGCGTAAACCTTTACTGAGCTACTTAATTGTAAAAGACTTAAAATTTAAAGACGAACCGCACACTCATACCTTTCCTGCAATGGGTACTGCAGATTGAAGCTGGCAATGGAAAATCAGATCCGTGCTGTGAAATTATCGATAAATCAAGCTCTAGTTTAGACTGACTCCACGAACCCACTTTCGTATATTTGCTGCTGTCTTTGCCCAGGTAATAAACATCATAGTGCCCTTTAGTACTGCCCTCTTCATTGAAGAAGATGTTTTTTTGTGAATATCCTGCAAAAGATACATTTTGAATGAACTGTGAAAGATCCCGGATGTCCACATCCATCCATTTCTTAGCGCACGTTTTATCGTTGCAGCCGAGCATTGCGTGCAGCGCATGCGCGACTGAAAATACCGCATCCATTATGTAAGCGACATACCCGTCGTGGTGAACTTCCGATTGACACCGTTCAGCGCTTTTCTCACTACAAATTAAACTTTTGTTACATTCGGAAGCCCATGGATTTCTGCTGTTGTTTTTCTTGAGAGTTTCCAGGAAGTACGCGTCAAATGTTGGCATGGATTTAATTGGAGGCCTCAAACCGATGATGGCTTTGAAAATATCACTGGAACCTCTAATCACTTCTGTAGACCCAACCCAGCTGTCAGTTGCAATAAACATGTAATTCCTTAACGATTTAATTTTTGCTTCTTGGAAAAAATACACAGCATCTGGAAATTCAGCATAAAGAATAATAACTTTTGCTTGCGAAAATTGTTGGATCTTGTTGAAGATTTGAGTCATTTCATTTCGACTCCCTTTCCTTGAAAAGAGTTCGTCGACTACTACGCAGATCTGATCTCGAGTCGTGTCATTCTGGATCGTCTGTTTCAAAGCTGTGACGCCCGAGCGGCCGTATTCGTTATCCGACGCTAGAACGATGACGAAATGCCACTGAAATTCGTGAAGAAGGGACGTAACTGCTTGAGCCTGGAAGTTGTCCGAAGGTACCGTTCGGTAGAAGTACTGGAAACGAGACCTGTCACTGAGAAGACGACTCGTTGAAGCGTAACTAATTACAGGCACGTGGAAAAGCCCTGTGAGGCTTGCCGTTGCCATGGTTACGCCGCTGAAGGCTGCTCCTACGATAGCTGCTGTGCGATACTTACTTGAACAGCAACCTAAACAAAAATTACGAGTTTTAACCAAGAGCAATATCATAGAAACTCGTAGAAAAGACGAGTTATTCTCGCTGTAAAAGCAAGCTAGAACGAATATTTGCTTTGTATTAGTTACAATTCTGTTAGAGAACCGATCGAATCTCGAAACAGAAATACACAAACACGAGGGTGTTAAGCCGTGAGATTAAAACAGGGCCCAGGTGCGGGATAATTAGAACTAGTGCTGAGCACGTGAAAACAAACAAACAAAGTAGGTGTAAAAAGAGCGGGAAAACGTGTGCTAAGCGCGATAGTGCGAGCAGTCGGTGAAATAAGCGGGAAACTAACGTAAAAACGCGGGAAAGCCAAGAAGAATGGAGGGAGAGGCAATGTGCGAAACTTCTCAGTTTCTGGTTCAGATTCCGATTAAATTTGCAAGCTAGACGACGAATATGTCTCGGGAAAAGAAGACTACTGGGTCTCTCAATAATTAATAAGGCTGAGCAGAAAAAAGTTAAGTTTTCTATGGTTATATTCAAATAGTTATTGGAGTATTCATTTTGGAGTCGTACAGCGAAATAGAAGCAAAGTGAAGTTTGCTCGGAATTGAACGGTATAAACATTCTATTGCCAGCATTAAACACCTGCTTTGTCTAGCCAAGGAAATAATGTCTAAGATACCGTGTATTCATCTTTCACAAAATAATAATAAATTTGAATTGCTGCCTCTTCCTTAGATCTCCTCAGTTTGTTTTTGGTTACTTCACTCTGTCGAAAGATAATGATAAGTTATTCTTCGCTATGGAGCTCTTAAATCGAATCGTACATCAATATTAAAGTTCATTTCTAGCTACGAATTTATCACCGCTAATAGCACTGGGATGCTTATTAAGGTTAAATTCAATATTTAGGCCGAATCATTAATTTCCGATTTAATTTCACATTTGGTGATTTTTCCTTGTCACATGTCGAGTTGTGTCACATACGAAACTGTCTTGATGCAAAGGAGGTCATTACAAAACTGTGTGGAAAAACAACTTCGTTTTTATGTTCTGATCGTAATTCTTTGCGGCTATTGTTCTATATGAGAAATTTCATAATTTATGAAACCTCTCCATTACAATTTAAATACCTCTTAGTCCTTGGGCACTAATCTGAACCGATCAAAATAGTTTGAACGCCAAGACAAAACAAAGGATTTCCATTGAAAGGGTCTGTTTTCCACGCATGCGCAAAAGAGTCAATCTAACCTTCTGATGCTGTGGAAGCACTGCAAGAGGACAATGACCATAGCGAAATACTCGAAAAGCTGAAAACATTGCATATATTCATGGGCCTCTCGATGTATTATTCGTTAAAAACTGATTGCTTCTATATTCTAACTAAGGACGAATAAGCTATGTAAATGCGGGAAGCTTTCACTGCGGAAAGCTGCATCAGATATATCCAAATTTTGAAAGTTTATTCTTCAATTAAACGCGTATTTCAATTAAACACGTTTTATGCATATGACACTAGCCGCTCGAAAACCAAATTAATTTTTCATGGAAGCAATTGGTAGAGTATAGTATGGCCACAAGGCCATACATTAGCCATTCTTTTTAGATGTTATGACCTATTTTTCGTCATCTAGGCCAGTTTAAATTCGTTTCAAATCCTTCCTTCTTCAAAGAATTTCTATATAATTTAAGGATAAAATATGTGTCTGGTATGCTTTAATTTCAACTAGCTGGAGTTTACTCCGGTTTTGATCAACAAAAGCATACAAATTAACAAGGAGTTTGCATTTCTGATGAGCTAAAGTTTTGCACGGTTTTCAGTCGGAGTATTCTTCAGAAAACGCGCATTGTTTCTACTCTTCGAAGTCGATTCTAAAACTGATCAGTTAATCTCGTAATTAAGTTTTTACTCATCTGGAATGCAGAAGAGGACGTGATATTTCTATTGAGGGGATGATTTGTGAAGTGCTTTCAACACATTTTACATTCGTCGTCTGAGTATTTATCCAGCTTGGAGTAAGCAAGAATAACGAAATTAGTCAGAACACAAATTCCTCTCAATCTTATTGATTGAGCAATACTTGGAAACTGCAAGGTATATAACGAAAAATATTAAAAATCATGTTAATCTGGAAAATGCCTGAAATTAATCTCATCTAATTTGCTTTGTAAGATTTAAGTCACTTCTCGGCGACCAAACACTTGGCATAGAGTCCGTAACTTTCATTGCATTTTACTAGAGGTGCTTCTAATTCTAAGTGGTATACTTTGGGGTTTCGCATCGACAGTTTCGAGAGTGGTTGACAGGTAGACTCATGATAATATTTCAGTATTTTTTTCTATGTGTTTTTCTGAGAACGGAAGCCACAATATGCTGTCGGAAAAAAACTTAAATTAAGATTTCGTCCAATGCAAACTTGTCCACGAACGGGGAACTCAAAGAAATTAAAATTGTCGAAACTTGAACAGATTGAAAGCTCTGTCAGTTTTTGAACTGACTTGTGTAGCTGCTCTGTCGTGGCGTCATTTTCAAAAAAAAATTAAAAATGAGCTTTCACTCGGCGTATTCAGTTTGGCCTTCATTTCTGTGGGATCTGATGTGGGGTTTGTGATCAGGCCACTTAAATTACATAATCCTTGCTAAAACTTGACATATCTCTCGGTTTGAGGTTTTATGCAATAATCTATTATATTCCAGCCTTGAATGAAAAATAAAGATAGGTGTTTTAATCGCAAAAGGCTTCGTGATGAATTTTCCCCAAGATTAATTACAGTAATGAAAAACCACCTAACTTTTTTAGCTAACAAAGGCAAAACATTATTTTTCTTTCGTTTACGAACCCGCTGCGTTCGTACTTTCCTGTAGTTTGAATTTGATTTTGAGAGACAGAATTTCATTGTTGGTATATCGAATTCGAAACTGAACTCTGTCAATTCTAGTTCGCGAGCCAAGCAAAGTAGAAACATGGGATATATTGCTTATGTACACAACTTTTAAAGTTGGTCCTCTGTGCGAGAAACGTGCAATGTCAATGGAAGCCGGAGATTGGAAGTCGGAAGTTTTCTAAAAGCTTTTTCCACGTCTTCGTTGTAGTTAAAGCACGTTTATAGATTAGATGGCGTCTTGAAATACTGGACGCGACAGAAACTGTCACTAACGTTAATACAGAGCAAATAAACGAAATGTTTGACTTCAGTGGGTCGATTTATCATGATTCCGAAAGCAATTTGTCGACGTTAGGGTTTAAAAATTATCCGGCGCGCTAGCGGGTAATTTTGTTTACGTGTAAATGATATTGAATAAATTGCGTTAAATAACGGAACTTTCTTCGATATTTATCAGAAGATGTAATTTGAATGACTAGATTCAAGAAATAAACTAAACTCTAGCAGCTTTCAGCCAACATCCATAAAACAAACCTGACACGTCATCATCGTGTCCCTTCAAATATTCCTTTCGTGAAGACGGTCTGTCATCGACTTTAGGTTTGTGTATTGAGTGATTTTCGCTGGAGGAATCCACGGCGCAGTGAAGAAGTTCTGAGGCAATGTAAGCGCTCCTGATAAAGTCGAAACTCAAGCTTTCCATGATGGCATAATCCACACTACCACATGTATCTTTTATATCAACTCCGAGAGTTACATTTGGTAACAACGTAGAGTTTCCATTGATGAGGTCTACTGCGTATAACATGGCTTCTACCCCTTTGAACCCGCGTAAATGGAAGAAGCCTTGGCATGACGTATTGCCAGGATGCGGCGAAAAATTGGGTGAGAAGTGAACGGGTATTAAGCCGCCAATTATAACATCACCCGCGCTGATAATTCCTGTTTTTAACCGTTGTTCAGAGCGGGCGGATGCGGAGAACGAGAAAATCGTCAAGACTTGAGTAGAGATAAGAAATTGGAATATTTGGAGATGTACCTTCATCACTGTTGCGCAAGGTGGAGGAACTGCTCAACTTTTACTCCAGCTTTTACGCTCAGCACTAGCCACCCCCGTTATCGTTCTTTTCGGTTCTCGTCTGTATAACGCGCAACCTGAGCAAGGTCTTCCTGTTTAATAGCACAAGTTTGTTATTTCAAGGAATTGACATTTTATCAAGTGATCATTTTATCATCGGGAGTGCCTTCTGACACCATCGGGCTTTGTTTAATTAGAACATGACAGGCAAAAAATTGGAATCAATATTAAAAATAGCGTCACATTTTCGATTTAATTTAGCTCTTTCACCTGTTTTGGATGGGTATGTTGTGCGCTTGCGCGCTCGTGTGGAGGAGTTTTCAGAAAAACTACAAGTATAAAATATGCACTGTTCATAAAGATTTCATTGACAGAAGACAATATTCAACGCGGAAACTAAACTTTGTGAGGTGAAAAGTTGCTCTTCCCTTTACCCCCATACCTCCTACAACTGGCTGTTTCTTAGTTACCAAAACTACACTAATAAAAGCTCGTGTCCAGATCCTTTTCAATCTCGTCCATGTCCTAGGCAAAGAGTAATGTAATTCAAGTGGCATGGGAACAAACTTGCAAAAAATCTTACTCTTACAGGAAGATGAAGAGGTTAGTGTGGCATCATGGGAGAGATGTAATTATAAAACGAGTTTCGCACTTTTTCGGGACTTTCATATTCAACGAATGTGATTGCTATGATCTATATGTACAAACGGCGTTGTAATCGTCGGACGAATAACGAGTGGAACGAATTGGGAACGCGAACGAAAATTGTGAGGGGACCGGCTATGTTGTTTGGGCAACTGCCTCCCGGTTAGCTAAATGGATAGTCAGAGCGCTGGACTGTTGTGCGGGAGGTCGAGGATTCGAGCCCCAGCCGGACCAACACTCAGGGTCTTAAAATAATTGAGAAGAATTTGCTACCTTTCTATAACATCAAGAAATGGTTAGATATTCTAGTCTTCTCGGATAGGGACGAATAAATGGAGGTCCCATCTCCTGCAGGGTTAGGAGCAGGAGACGTTAATTTCCCACGCACAAGATTACTGTGTGATGGATGTCCTCCCCTGGGGTGGGATGGGTGGGTAACAGGACCCCCGTTGATACCAGTGTTTACTACACTGAAGGGGCTATCCTGTATAAATAAAGATGTCTACTCTACTCTCTGCAGTATTAGCATCTCTGAAAAGCTTCAGAACCAAAACTGTGGCAGCTCGTATTCTAATGCTTGCAAGCAAAGAAAATGATATCGATGAGTTGTCTCGGGCGCGGGCACTTGGTTGGCGTAAATTAAATGATCAAAGGCTGGTGGCTACATCCATTATGATGTGCAAAACTCTACACGGAATGGCCTTCCGATTGTCTAAGATCGCGATTTGTATTTCGAAATGATGTTTCTTCCCTACCTGAGTCAGGAAGTTCCGAAAAAAAAAAACTGGCTCTTCCACAGCCTCGCAATAATTATTCAACTGAAGAGAATCTCTTACAGATGTGATGAGGTGAGAAACAGCCTCTAGGGCAAGATCTGCATTCAAACACAAACTTTGTAGTCACAGCCTTAAATGAAACACGGCATCCTTGACATAACAGGTTTCATTTTTATCCTATTTCATTAGTTACATTATCTAGGTAGAATTAAATGTTTTGCTTTTATGTCATGCTCGAGGAAATTTTGACCGTGTGTAAATAAAGTTATCAATCAAATAAATCAATTATTATTTATCGTCTGACGAAGGGGAACGGGTGGGAGATTTTGGTTGTGTCACGATAAATATTGGCAGTTAATTGGCGGTCAGTTTTTTATAGTATCCATTTATATACTCTTTTGGCGACAAGCGATTCCCGCTCTGCTTCCCCTAGAAACCATGTGATCTCCCTCGAAAAAAAAAAAAAATACTCTACCCACCACTACCCCAAGGGTGATAAATAATGACGGGTTTCTAAGAAAAAGCAGGAACTCAGTTTTCAATTTTTTTTCTGGAAAAAGATATAATTTTTTACCATGCTTATGATGTTCACCAATTCACATTTCCGCCCCTAATCAGATGATTATCTGGTGGTTTTCTTTACATGCTGTCATTAATTAATTCGTTCAATAACAATTCTATATTCTGAAATTTCCTGGTTTTTCATGCCGTGTGTACGCTCTACATTTAAGGGTTAAAAAAATTGCATCCATCTAAGCCGTTGGGCGTTCTATTTTCTGCTAATGTGTAGCACCGGTATGTCTTGTGACAAACACATGACTCACCCATTAGTGTCACCGCTTAGTAACCTGGCACTCGTAATAGAAGGTGGTCTGGAAGCTGCCTTGGTGTATCTTGGACGTCTCAGACAATGGCGATATTCTTGCTCGTTATGAAGGCCATCTTGCTATGGTTGGGTCTTTGCACTCGTTTTCTGTCAGTTCTGTCAAAGGAGACAGAAGGACCCTCATGTCCCCAACATCAAAAGACTGATCCAAATGATGTGAACGAGAGAATTATGAAGTTTTTGGGGCAAAAGTGAGTAGTGAAAACGTTCTAACTTTTACTTCGCTTTCTTTCTCGATTTTATAAGTGTCCTTCGTGAGAGTCTATGCAAGCTGAAATTTGTGCCCTGATGGAACTTGTCCTTCCTACTTAAAAAAAATATATTTAAATCAATATAATCGGCCAAAAGGAGGAGTTGGCACGTGTGAAAATGAGGTCTAGCTTCATATTTTACATCTTAAAATTATTTTGAGAGTTTCGTAATTCCTACTTTAAGCTCATCTAAGCTTGAGAAGCACATTCTATTATGATATTATGATGTGTGCAGCTAAATTTCGAAAAAGTTCGTTGAATTTACTGAATCATCCGGTGGAAATTCGTGTAAGACACTAAACTTATTGTCGGCAGTTATGTGAAAGCGAAATTAAAAGCTATTTCAATGTTGGATATATCAACAAAGTTGAAATGGTAAATTGGCCACCGTAATGATTACAAAAGCTGACGTTTCGAGCGTTAGTCCTTCGTCGGAGCCCTCGAGCGTTAGCCCTTCGTCGTTTGTAATCATTACGGTGGCCAATTTACCATTTCAACTTTATTGATATATCCAAATTATTTCGTTACTCCCACCGACGCAGCCCCAAAAAGTTTCTTTCGAAACTATCAGCCCTTATTTCAATGTTGCATGAAGCTCTCCTAATTTGTCACGCAATATTCAGGATGCGCGTAACATCTCACTCTCCTCCCCAAGATTATGAACTACCAAAACTACATTTGATTTAACTACTGAACTCCTCTGTATATCTTGTGTGACAATATCACATTGCTGCTGTCAAAATTGTGTAACAATGTTTTTTGATCAGTCTGATGTTTTTAACCGTTGAGGCGATTTAGCAACTTACTGGGTACAGATTAATGTGAGCTTATCACCTTGGAAATGCTGATATTGTTGCATATGAACAATGTTATATTATGCTGGAATGTTTGTAAGACGAAAATGCACTTATTATAGAAAGTGTCTTTTTCATAGATCCTTAAAGTGCACCTACACCCAAAAAATTTATTTCGCTTAACGAAGTAAGCTTACTTTTTTGAGTATTTCTGCGCAAAAATTTTTTTATTTGCTCAAATCTTCAATTTTCTATGCCCGGTCAAAATACGGAAAATCGGCCGCCATCTTGCCCCACGACCGAGTTTAAAGAGGAATGGCTCTAGTGGGTAATGTGACGTCAAATCGAGAACACGAAAGTCTGCTTTTCACACATTTTCACTTGTTTGGGAAGGTTGTAGTTGATAATTGTCCGAAAATATGCCGACTAAGTGTGTTGTAGAAGGATGTAGCAACGTGCGAAATTTGCAAGAGGGTATCGCGCTCCATACAATCTTCATACAACACACCTAGTCGGCATATTTCGGACGATATCGACGACAATCTTCCCAAACAAGTGAAAATGTGTGAGATGCAGACTTTCGTGTTCTCGATTTGACGTCACATTACCCGCTAGAGCCATTCTTCTTTAAACTCGGTCGTGGGGCAAGATGGCGGCCGATTTTCCGTATTTTGACTGGGCATAGAAAATTGAAGATTTGAGCAAATAAAAAAATTTTTGCGCAGAAATACTCAAAAAAATAAGCTTACTTCGTTAAGCGAAAAAAATTTTTTGGGTGTAGGTGCACTTTAAAAATTCACTTCAGTTGCAAGAAATAAAATATCTTACACATGTAAGATGAGAACCCAGCTATTAAATTGTGTTACAGAACATGTGTGATTTAACCGGTAAAAAGAATAATGCATTGCTACAAACCCAACTTTTTTACTAAACGAAATGTGGTAAGTTACATGTTTTTATTATGAAGAAGCAGCTCCTGTGGGCATTACTAATTATAATGATCCTCTGAAAACTTAATAGGTATAACGAAGCCTAATACATGCTTTAACTTAACGAAACACTGACAGAAATTCACAACTACTTACATGTTTACAGTATATTGTCTCCAAATGTTCCAACATATATTTTTTTGTATATTTCTGAAAAACTGGGCTTGCACAAGTTTTTGTTACGTGTATGTCAAGAAGCTCTCAAATTTATACGATTGTTTTTTCGCTTAATGGTTAAAAGTGAATTTTTTTTCTTTAAGGGTTTACCTTGTTGAGGATGAAAAGGGTGAATATACGTATAAAGTTTCAATCTGTAGTGAGGGTAAGGGAGATACCCAAGCAATTCAGCAACGTAGCAAGAAACAGGAAGAAGCAAACTGGGTTCTAGTGGGAACCTACGAGAATGCCCATGTCACTGGTGGAAGTATGTGACTTGATTCAAACTTGATGCATGGATAATTTTTTTTTTCTGAGTATGCCTGTGTCATTCATTAAAAACATCGTTCCCTTTTCGATGTAAAACTTGTGAGCATCTTTTTTTTATAGTCTGAGAGATCATTGACCGTGATTTTATAAATGATTACCTTTTGCTCACAAGGTTAAATTCACCAGGCTTGATGACTTAGCAATCTCCTTCTGCTTGACTTTACTTGCAGTGATAACAGTGTAGTCTCTTTTGAACTTGATTTTCATAAATTGGGAAAATCTCAGACACTGACAAATCACAGTTTCCTGACCCTCCCAGATTTCACAGATATATTGGGGAGATAAACAGACATTTTTTCCAGATTCTTCTGCTCTCTACTTGTGACTGGGGGAAACTTAAGCTTTAAAAATCAACTTGTACAGCTAACTGTACTTTCCTCAACAGCTACATTGTTAGTAGTAGTTTAAATTTTTTTATAGAGTTTGGTTTAAATTTCTAGATCAGGATTTAACTTAAACTTTTAATAATATTAATACATGAAATTTAATTTTTCAGCCGACTGGTTGATGATAAAATACTTCCATGGAAATAAATATACCTCCCACTGCCATAACTTAGAAAGAATTGGCATTGTTTTGGTAACGTGTGATCCAGGAGTAGAGAGGGTAAGATGATAGACAGTAAGTGAAGAATTACTTATCATGGCTGGTGGCTCTTGGTCAGTAACACATACTTATTGCATTGTAAATGGCTGGCAGTGCCTGTGGGCAAGATGGAATGAAACTTTTGTTTGGATTGGCTACCTGGTTTGCAAGATGAGCCTATCTTGTGCTTCCTCCATGCAGAAATAATATATGTTTATTTGCGAAAAAGAATCTTTATGCTTTGTTTTCCTCTTTACAGTGTACATCAAGGGACGATTGGATGTTAATGTTAATGTTAGCTCAGGGTGCTAAAAAGAAATGAACTTTAATTTTCAGTAGAAGAGAAAAAATGTGTGTTAGTTTTTGTCATTTGTGCTTCCTTTGTGCATAAAAAACATGTATTGTACATCAAGGAAGGACCAAATTCTATTTTGTCCTTATACAGGGAACGATGCGTATCATTGAAGAATACAGAAATGCAAGTTCACTCAAAGACCCAGTAGACCCACTGGAGTGTTATTACCTGTTTGAACTCAATAATGATGCAGCATGCACAGTAAAGCCAAAACATTTGAGTCCTGGTTCTATTATGTTGATAATGTGAGTATTGTACTTTTTGACTAAGTTTGCTTTCTTTTATTTTGAATTTCATGTACACTGTAAATTTATTAACTACAGTATACAATAGTCTGTAGAACCCCACTTATGCAAAATTTCAATGGAAATGAAGAATGGTTTGAGTTAACCAAGTTTGAGTTAGATGGATTGGAAATGACTGGAAAGTTGGGGTCAAATCTGAAGGAAATGGGATCTTGTTCGAGTTGGTGGGGGTTTGAGTTAGCAGAGTTCTGCCTCCCTTAGCTGTTTCTTATTTGACTTTTTTGTATTTTTATTAACTAGTTCTGTAAGATTTTTTACATAAATAGGAGACCCTTGATATAGGGCCAACCTCTGGGTTTCCTTTTTCTTAATAACTATGTATCTGCATGTTGTTCTGAAATAAAGTATTGTATTATTGTATTCCCTCATGCAGCAGAGGAAATCAAGAAATTGGATTGACATGAATGCACAATTTAAGGGAGACATTTTTGGGGTGTTAAAAAATTACTCACTGTTTTTGGGTGAGGTGGAGATGTTAAAAGAAAGGGCCAGACCATCCCTTTCACAAAGTTGTTCTATTTGCTCTGATTTTCCAATTGAAAGTAATCTGAGTCTGAATCTCAACAATATAAAGTAAAGAAATGAAACCTACAAGGAAAAATCAAGAACTTAACAGGTTTTTTTTTTTAGTTAAGTCAATCAAATAACTTGTTCAATTGTAGCTCAATTGGGATAGCGCCGGACTGCTGTGCGGGAGGTCGAGAGTTCAATACCGGCCGGACCAACACTCAGGGTCTTAAAATTAACTGAGAAGAATATGCTTCCTTTCTTTAACATCAAGAATTGGTTAGATATTCTAGTCTTCTCGGATAGGGACGAATAAATGGAGGTCCCGTCTCCTGCAGGGTTAGGGGCAGGAGACGTTAATTTCCCACGCACGAGATTACTGTGTGATGGATGTCCTCCCCTGGGGTGGGTTGGGTGGGTAACAGGACCCCCGTTGATACCAGTGTTTACTACACTGAAGGGGCTATCCTGTATAAATATAGATGTCTGTCTGTCTATGAGGACTAACAATGCTCTTCTTTTGATTTCAGATTGATAGTTGTGGGCTCAATTTATATAACTCTTGGTTTCTTGTACCAGCGATTTATGGTTGGTGCTAAAGGAATGGAGCAGATACCTCACTACAACTTTTGGAGGGACTGTGGAAGTCTGCAAGCTGTAAGCTTTTCTATTTTTTTGTCAATTATCTGGAAGTAATGCAAAACAGTTTTAAGACAGTGGGAGTTGACTCTGAATTTTTTTCTTGATATTTGCGAGAGACTTTGTGTCAAGTTATGTTTAAAATGCCAATTTAACCCTTTCACTTTGAGAAGTGATCAATCACTAACATGCAACTTCTCCCTTTAAATATCTATACATTATCCAGCAAACAGGAATTGAGAATACTTAAACTTATCAGGAAGAAGTTGTTATTACCTTGATCTAACACCAAATTCTTGCAACTGATTAACAAGGAAACATGTGGCAGCCAGAGGAAAGAATTAACAAGCAGATCTTGGAGGTTATACAGCTGTAGATCTTGGAGGTTATAGGGTTTAAAAGGGAGAACTTTTCTGTTCTTGTAAATCAAAACACTTCCTTGAAGAGGAATACTGCACAAAGTAACAAATACATCCAAACTTTGCTGAAATTGTTCCTTTTCTTTTTGTTTGTTATGTTTTTGCATTTTTCTGAGAGAAATGTCCAAACAGTCAATCCAAATAATTATGTAGATGGTGTGTCTCAAATAGCTTTCATCCTCTGCATGCAAATAATTTGTAAATGGTAACATGGCTCAGGGAAAAAATTACAAACTTCTTCAGCTTCAAGCACAGGTGGCCCAAGCTCTGTCACAGGCTCTTTCACAGTGGATTATTAAAGAGTTTGTATAGTGGTTTAGTTGGACTTACTTTTGAGTCCTGTAAATGTAAAGTTGTGTGAAATAATCAGAGGAATAAAGTCTTACCCTCATAGAGTAGTCTGTGTTGTTCTCCTCGCAATTTGAGGCTGTTTTGATGTGTTTTAGCTGGATGCCCTAATCACCACCGAGTCATGTACACAAGATACGGGAAGGTAGGAAACTTCTGTCGACACATGCTCGCCAAAATCACTCGAAAACAACACTTAGGTACTTTCCCTTGAATCAAAACTTGGCAGCACGAAAGCCAAATAGTTGCCCTTTAAGTTTACGAAAAAAAATCCCACAAAAGTCGGTTTGTTGAGCAAGCAATCCAGCAAGAATTTCAAATTAACGGCTGTTGTGAATTCTTCTAATGCATGGAAGGAACATCTTGTGCAGCTGAGAGACCGTTAATGCACGGTCAACCTGGACCCTCGTCAAATCTCTCAATTTGACTAGGATCCAGGTTGACCGCGCACTAACAGTCTCTCAGCTGCACAAGATGTTCCTTCCATGCATTAGAAGAATTCAGAACGGCTGTTAAGTTGAAATTCTTGCTGGATTGGTTGCTCGACAAACCGACTTTTGTGGGACTTTTTTTGGTGAAGTTAAAGGGCTACTATTTGGCTTTCGTGCTGCCAAGTTTTGATTTGAGGGAAAGTACTTAAGTGTTGCTTCCGATCCGAGCGATTTTAGCAAGTGTGTGTCAACAGAAGTTTCTTACCTTCCCATATCTTGTGTATGTGACTCGGTGGTGGTTAGGGCATCAAGCTAAAACACATCAAAATGTCCTCAAATCACGAAGAGAACAACACAGGCTACTCTCTATGAAAGTAAGACTTTATTTCTTTGATTATTTCACACAACTTTACATTTACGGAGCTCGAAAGCAAGTCCAACTAAACCACTATACAAACTCTGTAATAATCCACTGTGAAAGAGCCTGTGACAGAACTTGGGCCACCTGTGCTTCAAGTTACGTTTTAAGTTTAGTGCTTTGATTCTGAGTACTGTTATAATTTTTTATTTTCTCTCAGGATGGATGTAATTATATGTGTCGGTGTTCAGAGTCGCGTCCTACAAGATACAAGGTAGGCCATCAAAGTAGAATGCAATGAAATTAATGGTTCAAGGCACAAAGACATAGTCTAGTAGTATTCTAGAACAAGCCATCACTCTGCACCAGCAGTATGTGAGGTCACTATGTAAATTTTAGCCTGCAAGCAGGCCCTTGGCCCTCATTACATTAGCACATCTTGCCCTCGGGAAGGCCAGTGAGGGATCTAGCACTGATAATGCCACACTCCCAGCAAACCTTTCCCTGACTTGTCTCAAACATTGCAGCAGTCAGAGAAACACGTGTCTTGCAGCACTAAAGATGAGGGCCTTCATGAATGCTAGGAACCATTAGTAGGTCCATCTGGGTGTCTTTGAGCTGAGTAGGAAATGGAACTCTCCAGTAGGGACGTTGTGTTGGGAGGAAGGGGAAAGTTGGGTGGGAGGTACCCTGCCACAGCCTGTTTCCTATTACTTTACAAGAGTGAACAATGTTTTGGGTCATATTTAAAATTGAAGTGCAGCAAGTAATCTTTTTAAGGGGGATAAGCTTGTCTATGGTCTGTGATTGTCTAGAAAATTCCTGCCATCCTCTCAACCAATCAGATGGAAAACCAATCACAACTTAATTGGTGGCATGTTCCTGTGCATCAGGCCATTTCGTTGTTTATTTTCCTTTGTTTTGATTGGTTAATGTGGTTACTTTGGTTTTGGTCATACACCAGGTAATTGAAATGTGCTCTTTGCCAAGGAATGTGGCACAAGCTCCGGCCAGATGGGGCACTATGCTCATAAGATGACCATGGGTCCTAAGGATCATGTGTCTGACTTTATGTGACTTTTGATTTAATTATTGATAAATTTATATTTTTTTCTCTTAGGCAATGGATGATGCCTTAGCGGATGACGATAGAGATGACACCCTGCTCCCAATGTAGAAACTTTTCTTAAGAATCCATATAGCTTTGTGAGTACATCTAAATGTACTGAGTTTTTCAAAACTGTGTTGATAATCCACACCTTTCGCCATTTGGATATAACAATCCATCATGGAAAATGACAGAGAGAGGGAGAGGTATTCTTGTTTTTTAGTTGGATCTGCTATCCAAAGGAAAAATTAGCTTATATGTTTTTTTTTTTTTTTTTAATGATAAAAGTACAGTTAATTGTTGACGAATTACCAGTAGTATAGGACGAATACTACATGTTGGTACTGTAAACACAGGTATAGATAATTCTAGCAGAATATTACTGTTTACATAGAGAGCATGCCTCATTATTTCTTGACAATGTCGACCTTTTTATTTTTCTTCCTTTTTTTTTTTTTGTTTATTAGGCTAACAGAACCAAACATGAGACAAGCATGAGGTGCTCGTCATGCACTCTCTTCGTGTTCCTCTTTTGATCATGAGTGATTTGCCCCTGGTGTTTGTCACATGCTTGCCTCTGCTGGTAGCAACATGCCAAAAACTTTTCCCTCAGTTTTCTGCAGGCATATGATTAATAGACAAGTTTTCTTCTTGTCAGTGTTTGGCAGCTATACAAAGTTTAGTTGATAACCTTCTAGGAAATAGTTTAGGTATTTAAAAACAGAACTGTTAGCTCTTCGTAAAAGATAATAGGGAAGTCTCAAGAATCATAGGATGTAACCTGAATCTTTTATCTGGGCACCTCTAACTTTTTAAACCTTAAAGAGTGACTAGCATCTAATTTCTCCTTACAATGTCACCACTGAATCACACATGAAGGTCAAGAGAATTTAGGGAATGATCACCAAGTAAAGAAGCTCTCCTATCTTAGGATAGGTATGGAGAAAAGTAACGGAGACAGACAGAGGAGCTAGAATATGCATACTGGTTTGACATAAGGTGTCGAGGGTAAATAATTTTTGGTTGTGTGTTGATTGAGTTATCACAGCAACCATTTATAACCAAGAAAGATATCATAGGAAGGCAATGAGAATCCAAGGTAAAAAATGAACAAACTGCCTGAGGTGTTGGAAAATGTGAGTGACAAATCTAGATTGGTTTTATAAGTTCTGCATCTGGTTGTTGAGATGAGTGTTGATAAGAATTGTCTACACTTATCTTAAGAACTAAGGTAATCTTCAATTACTTTCAACACTCATTGAAAAATCAACTGGCATAATTTCAGTTATTTGCAAATGCAAAGGGCCTCTTGTGAATCAGATATTAAATGTAGTTACCAGTTAGTCAAGCTGTCTCAGTTTTATCTGCAAGGATTTTTGTGTTGGAGAGTTCTACTTTAAAGATAAGGTTTGAACTTTTTTACTAGTAAGAATGAAGTTAGTAGGTTTGCTTTAAAGAATTGAATAAAAGTTATCAAAGGTTTCTTGTTATCATCAGTGAAAGTCGTAATTTTGTAACTGTGTAAAGTCATTTGATGTCAGAATAATACACCCAGTAGTTCCAAGGGGTACTCAATCTGGTACCAGTGTTATCCAAGGAGGGTTTCTGTCCAAGCAAAATTTAAAGGAAGCCCAAAGTGAAGTGGTAGAAGAGTCCACTGAATAGTGCTGTAACACTTTTGCATTCCCCTAAAAGAGAACTGTAATTGTGGTAGGTTCATGGGGAGCTTCTATGCCGATTGAGCAACACAATTCCTGTGTACCCCTGGTTTCGTCCCAGACAGTGTTTCATCATGATCTCATGTAGTTAAATAAGGGATCCCCTTGTGATCCAGGGATCATTTGAGAGCAGTGCTAGCAGGAACAGATACTATCTCATTACGAGGAGATTCCAGTAGGATGACCTGGCAGGATCCTTTTGTGATCCCACCCTAGAATTAATCTTAACCGTAACTATCTAATGTGAGAAAGAAATTAAAAAAGCAGGTGAAGGAGATGGCAAAATTGAAGAGGACAGAGAAAGTAAATTAAAGAGAATGTGAAGGAAATAAATGAGAAAAAGATATGTGGATGGCAAATTCTGTTTTCAGTTGGTGGGGAAGGGGCTTGAAATTAAGTGCTGGAGGTGTGAGTTTTTTATAGGGGGGGGGGGGGATCTGGGGCCATTAATCTGTGGACATAATCTGTGGTGAAGCACGATTTTTTGTTTTCTTTTTCTCTCCCTTATATTCTTCCTATGTACATCATGCAAGTGAAACAGAAAATATGAGGCCCACTTACTGAAGCCTATTGGCACAACCAATTTGATTGGCTTTAACTGTGCTATTTACAAATGGCTATCTTTCACTCCACATGTAAATACCTACATGGGGTCACTGAAGACAGGGACTGGGGAGAGTTTAAGAGATGACCACAGAAAATTTAACATCATGTGATTAATAAAACATTTATTTAATATTTGTTTCTTTGTTTCAATTTTATGTTTAACTTTTCCCACCAGCTTGATACACTTAGCCAGAAGCTACATGGTTAAAACCTGGCATTCTCATTACTGCTAATAGCAAAATTCAAAGCACTTCAACCTGTCTGTTGTTTAGTTGTCTGATTTCTAATCAGATCAATAACATTCTGGTGCTAAGAGTGTTCTGACTTTCACTTGAATTAATCTATGCAAAATCGTCAAGTTACATCAATGATAAATGTGTTGTCAAAAGAATTAACATTATCAATCCCAAGCTTCACACACCAAGTTCTGAATGGCATATTCTGTTCACAGCCATTAGTTATGGCTGATGGAGAAAACAAAAACTCAAGAACCTGAGTTATTTGATACACCAGAAAAGAGAGGAATGGCTTAGCAAGGGGGGGGGGGGGGGGGTTCTTGGTACATGCCCACACAAACCTTCAAATTCAGGTTTGCTAAAACACTCAAATTCAAAGAATCTTCATCAGGTCAAATTTCCTTTTTTAGTAGATGATAATTTGAAATTTCTTCTCTTGGCATCTAATGAATAAAAGCCCAAAATACCCAAGGCAGGTCTGCAGACAGGCTAAAAGACATTTGTACATCCCAAACAAGGCTGAGAGAGTGCTGCACAAAAAACTTAAGGCACTGCAGTGGTGACTTCTCCTTATTTTGCACTGTATATGTCCCTGAAATGTTCTGCTAGACACAATATTAAATACTTATTATTTGTCATTTCTTTTTCTTATCATCATTGCCATCCAAAAATTTTCTTCCAGCATTCTTTATACATCTTTCTGCGAACCCAACAATCTGTCAAATCAATGGAAGACAACCATTACTTTTTCATACAAGGTTAAATGACGGGAATACCTTCCTCGACCCTTTACACCCTAACAACAGTATGCATATTCTCCATACTGTTCTCTATACATTTCCTAAAGTGCTTACAAGGAGAATTTGTTGAACAATCAAGAACTTCTTCAGTTGGTGATCATTTCCTTTATTCTCATGACCTAAATGGGTGATCCAGGGGTGATATTGTAAGGAGAAATTAGATGCTGGTCACTCTTAGAGGCCATGCATGGGGTCAAATTTTTAGGGAACACACGTAAAATTCCAGGAAAATACATCAACAGGGAGCAGAAGATCATTAATTTTAAAAGCACAGTTACATGCATGCTATGGATAATATTATCAATTCAAACAAACTAGACGTTAGAATTTTACTTGTAATTAAAATCATCTATTGCACATACCTGGCCAATTTTCTCAATTGGATGACAGTAAGACAGAATTCTGCCACTTATTTCATAGCAGTTTGCAAATCTATCCATTATGCTGCGAAATCCAGTCCACAAAATTTCTACAACAACAATGAAATAACAAAACATCATTAAATCAAGCTAAAGTACAGTAACTGTACTCTAAATTTTGTCTTCAAATGAATTCTTATTAAAGATTTGTCATCATGATTATTTTGCAGGGGATTATTAGTCTAAGATACTTCCGAGACACTGAGGGCAACCCGTCTTGTCTTATAGAGTAATTGGGACATACCAGTAAGGTAACATTTCAGCCTTACTCACATGGAGGAAGCTAGTGGCAACATGTCCACAACAAGTACGTCACATGAAGGCAGATCAACTTATCACAATCAGTCTTTGACTGTAACTTAAAGTTGAAAGCTCTTCCATAAGTGAAATGCCTATTCAAGTCTTCAAAAGTTTTGAATTTATGGGTCTAAATGCATCATTAAAAGCCCTAATTTTTTATTACAATTTTCGACAAAAAAAAAAAAAAGAAACTTCAGATGAGTGTATTTTCTACATAAACAAATGCCTTCCTGCTTGGAACTAATAAGGCTCCAGGGTTCTCAATAAATGAAGGTACTTAGCAGTTGATTATACTGCCAACTTTGGGATTTATAGCTGTTCACTTTGGATTCTACTTTTTCACTTTATTTTTCCTTAACTTCAATCCCCTTTTCATATTTAGCTGATCTTTTCTTGAAATCATTTTGAAAAACCTTAAGGCTGTAATTATTGTAGAGTTACAAACAGATCTTAAACAACCTTCAGGTCTCACACCCAGTTTTTCCTCTCTTTGTTCAATTTCCTTTTCATGTCTTTGCTGTTTAATTATTTCTCTCCTTTTCTGTTTAAAGTCTTTCTCTTTCTCGTCTTTCTTGGGAGTTGTTTTCTTGATGACATCTCTCGCTCTTTCCGTTAGAGATTCAACTTGTTCATTCGCAGTATTTGTTTCGTTTGCGTGCCTGTTACCATTTTTCTGAAGTCTTAAAAAAATTAGAAATTGTTTAGAACTAAATTAGAAGTCACCCCTCTGTTACCTTGTAACCAGACAGCTCTAGATTACCCAGAAGTCTTTTAATCATCACTGCTTGGTGCTGGCGGTAACCCTTCCTTCCAAGATCGTATTTATTTAGTAATTCTCCTAACTCTCTGCCATACAATTCTTGGGAATTTGGCTTGGAGAATTTGGTATCGGATCAACTCATAATCCCCTAATTGATATTTTTCTTTATTCTCATCACTTGTCTGCTTGATTTTGTATTGATATTGTGAGGAGAAAATTCTGTCTTGGTCACTCATGGCAGTTACTAGTAATCATAAAGTGTTATTAGGCCCTCGCATCAGTAATTATAATTGTGTATTCTTCACACGGTCTTATTATACATGTCCATGTTACTGACAACGAGAATTTGTTTGACTGTCTAGAGCTTTTTTACTCAGGGTTCTCTCCCTCTATGCTCTTTACTTTGATGTTTTATTTGATAATGAGCTGTAAAGAGAAATTAAAAGCCAGTCACTCCTAAGGGTTAGAGGTTTCGATTTTAGAGTTAATCTATGTCCCTGCCATTGCACACAACTAGCTCACTTTCATCACTAAATGTTTTTTAAACACCATTTTAAAATGCTGCTGTAACAGTGTTTTGGCTAAATGTACATCAGAACTTTTTTAGACCTGTGTATTCCTATTCTCTGTGAGCTCAGTGTAAATATTATCTGAAACTGCTGTTTGCAACAGTACAAGCACTATGATTATAATGTGCAAATTTGCAATTCACCCAAGACTTACTTGTCGTCAGCTTCATCTCTTTCAACTCTGATGTATGTATGATCATAAACTTTGGGACTGCTTCGCTCAGCAGGTGTATCTATAGGACGGTAAAATTCAAAATTGACAATTCATCGCCTACAGTACCAGACATGATGCTTATGATGGAGATATAATTATAACAGAATGATGTACAAGCATTTCACCAGAGCACAGCACAGGACAGGAGGTCTGTGGTATTTTGGAGGGCTTTTCAGTACTCTAAGCTGGAAGCACTTTTCTGCAGTAATTAGGGAACAGTACACTGTATACTGTTTCCTGTTACTGTTATATTTACTTGGTTGTACAATGATTCATGATAAAAATTGCACAGCTGAGAACCAATCAGATTGCAGGGAAAAAGAGTGATTTAGAGTGGATGTAATTTCAGATGAACCACAACAAATACCTGTTGCACGAACTGCAATCAGAAGTCCCCTTGTTCTACTAAGTTTCTCCTTGGTAAGGTCAGCACCCTTGAGTTTGTTAAAAAAAAATACTGAAATTAGTTGATTTAATTTATATATATGGTAAGATGATCTGGGTGAATCTTTGTCAGTAAACTTCTGATATTATTTACTAGATAGGTGATAAAATAATAATAAACTGACAAAGGTAAGAGTGTATATGTATTTCACATAGAAACAGGCAGTAATACTCTACCTCATTCAAGTAGTTGGACCGTTTTGTTTTTGTTTTTTTTTTTTTTCTTTTCGTCATCATCATCAAACTTTATTTCACGCACATCATTTTGCCATCTCCACAAGCAAAAGCTAGACGAGGCAGGCGTTTCAGAATACCCTGCGAGCAGAGCCTTTTTAACCCGTCCTCGAGGGTTAAAAAGAAGAAAAGAAGAAGAAAAGAAAAAAAGGTTCTGCTCGCAGTGTAGTTTCAGAAACACGTAGCCTGTGAAAACGATAGTCAACGGTGCCTTTAGCGGACCCTAATCAGGGTAATTATGAAAGGATAAGAGGGGTGGGGGGGGGGGTATCTGAAACCACAATTACGATTTCACACCAAAATTGCATGACACAAAGCGAGTCGTACGTGAAAAGTAACACTGAAAGTAAAACTCACTTGTCTTATCGACACAACATGGATACCATTGCAGATACTTTCTAGTTCATTCTCTACGACTTTATGAACTTTCACGCTTTTAGACCAAACACCAAAGCATTTTTCGACCAAATCGGGATCTCCATTGCGACTAGAATTTCGTTTTCTGCGACTTCTATCGTCGTCACTCGCCATTTTTCTTCACGTATTACTAAACAAGTATCTAGTCCTACTCTAATAAAAGTATGTGAAAGAACCTGGAAACCACTCTCTCTGGGGGGAAGGTACTTCTCCCATCTAAGGCTAAGTTATCAGATATAAATTTTATTTCAAGTTTTTAGCACAACTTTTTATATCAGAAAGGGATATTTTCAAGTATTTTGTTTTAAAATAAAGAATTTAAAAATAACCCTTGACTAACAGCCTCATTTCTTGTGAAGAAATTGTCAGTCATTGGGAACTCTCCCCTCCCCCAGATATCTCTTCCTATTACACAGTTCCCCCCTAGTTCCAAGATGTCGGCGTTAAACTTAATAACAGAGGGGAAAGTTGCACTTTCCTATTTCATTGCCTGCATTCTCCTAGTTTTAACCCTGTTTCAAAGCTGTATTCTCACAGAAGTATGGAGTATCGCCTCGAGAGGCATGATTCTTGGATTTACTTTGTTTGCGACTTGTTTCGTTCCATATTCTTCTGTTGCCAAGAGAGCTGCTCTGTTAGGTAAGCGTTGAGGAATTTATCACAGCTGTTTTAACTGTTGCTCGGCGAAGAATTCCAAAGTGTTAGCGGTACCATTTTTATGTTTATTTTCTTGCAAATTATATTTTGATTTCGATCTAATCGAGCGAGTCGTTGCGAAGATGAGGCATCTGAAGTAGACTCTTGGCGGTTTATTTGCAGTTGCTGTAAGTTTCATTTTGTACGTGACACTACTTTTGCCGGCAAATAAAGAAAGCAGAAAGCTAGTTTATTGTGGCTTGAATCAAAGGAAAAGAAAGGAGCAGTTGATAGCTTGGGTAAATTTCTTTTTTAGCACTTTAATTTGCCAAGGCCATGAATTGACATCTTTCGACCTCAGTTACTGACAATAACCGAACAGATCTACTAGATATCGTTCAACATTCAGTGCTGTGCAACATTTTCCAAATATTTTTAATTCAGTATCATTGGAAAATGTTTGAATTATATGATAGGCTGATTTATTTAGGCATTTTGGTTAAACTGCACCCGTAATTCAGCCTTAGGCTGCAAGCGGTCAGAAATACTATATTATTATTATTATTATTATTATTATTATTATTATTATTCTTTTGGTTAGTTCTTAGTTATGACCTATTGGAGGACAGATGCATAGATGATCTCACTACAAACCATAACTTTCCTAATAATAATAGTAATAATGATAATAATATAATAATATAGGCGTGAGTAGTCCAGTGGTCAGAGGGCTGGAGTCTGGGTCTGACTGCCTGGGTTCAAGTCCTGGCTGGGGCACTACGTTGTGGCCTTAAGCAAGTCGCTTCACTCACATTGCTTTGTCTTCTTGGATAAGGCGTAAAGCCGTAGGTCCCGTCTCCTGCAGGGTTTGGGGTAGGAGACATTAATTTCTCACGCACAAGATTACTGTGTGGTGAATGTCCTCCCCTGGGTGGGATGGGTGGGAAGGTGAGATCACTACATGGACTGAAGTGGCTGCCAAAGGCGCCTGATAAAATGCTGACGTCCGATCTCAACCTTACTACATTGAGGCTGAAAAGCCCCTTTAGGGGAGCTTCAATCAAAGTTGCACATCAAATGCACATTTCAATGTTTTGCGGGGACTTGACAGACTAATTTTAACAGATGCCTCCAATTTCAGTAAACAGGCCAGACCACAATACCGGGAGCTACTTTTTGTGATAAGTGTGTTGTTTCTTCAATATCCGCTGCTAACCAGTACAGAGAAGATGCAGGAGACAGGGCCTATGGTTTTTTCATCCTTATCTGTGTAGACTAGAATATCTATCCATCTCTTGATATAGCAGAAAGGTAGCACATTCTCCTCAGTCATTTTAAGACCCTGAGTGTTAGTCCATTCTGGGGAACTATCCCTCAACCTCCCACATGGCAGTCCAGCACTCTACCACTTGAATTAACCAGGTGGCAGTACCAGTTCTTCTTCTTTATTTAAATCAAATGGATTCCATGTTGCTGTGGGTCTGTACAGTTAGGAATAGATAACAGTTGACATCCATATTTGGTGAGATTGTCACTTCAAGCCACGTGTTGCTCGCGCCATTTTGATAATCATCTGTGATTTTTAGCGGAGCAGATCCACAGCAACACGGAATCTATTAGTTAATGTGTTGTCAAAGTCTTTATGGAGGACTCAAAGTTTTTTCCACCTATACTCACAAATGGAATTTTATATTTTAACCCAAAGGTATCATTTTTGGAATTGCCATTCTCCTCAGCCTGGGGGAATCACCCTGGAAATATTTTGGTTGGTACCTAGCTGCATTATCATTCTTTCACCTCTCTGAATATATCATGGTGGCACGTTATTCTCCAGCCAAGCTATCTGTGGATTCATTTTTGCTCAATCACAGTCCAGAGTATCAAATTGCTGCTGTTGCTAGCTGGATTGAGTTTGGTATAGAACTGTGGCTTTTCCCTTGGATGAAGAACATTTTCATTGCAAGCTTAATTGGTTTCCTGTGTATGATTGGGGGAGAAACTTTACGAAAGCTTGCTATGATAACAGCTGAATCTAATTTTACCCACATTGTTCAGACTAGAAAGGAGAAAAGCCATGTGTTAGTGACCCATGGAATTTATAGCCTTTGTCGACATCCAGGATATGCTGGCTGGTTCTGGTGGAGTTTAGGTAAATACTGATCAATTATTATAAAGCAAAAGAAACTAATATGCACTCAAGGCTGTGCTCTAACAGCGCCCGGTGGCCCCTGGCGCCTTACTTTTGCTCTTGGGCGACTTAGAAATTTTAGTTTTTTCATACAAAGCATATGCTGAGCACCCTGGATTTCACAGTTTCAGAGCACTGGGCTCCATTCAATTTTTCTTTGAGCACAGCCTTGGCACTGATCAATTTCAAGCTTCAACATCTGTCCCACCAGGGTAACTCACAGCACAGGCATTTGACTGTCATTTGTGCACAGGGTTGGAGAATTTGAACCTTGTCTGGCTCGCCGCAGTGGGTGGTGAGGGGGGGGGGATGTTGAAGCATCTAATTGATTGATGAATTACATCTCTGCTTCCAAGAGAGACTGTTAAATTTGTTTTCCCAAGAGTCTAAATGTTTGAGACTCAAGAGAAAACAAAACTCTTTTTAGGTAAAAGCATTTTTTTTTGAAAATTTTCACGCATAGTGATCATGATAAAGTACTTATTGACTGAGTGTGGTTGGTTATTATAAATGCACAGACCTCATTGAACTTGCTCCGTCAGTCATGATTTTCCTGTCTACTCAGTCATTAAGTGCATAATAATGTACTTATTGACCAAGGACAAAGGCTAGATGGGAAAGTATTTAGCTCAAGGTCATGATGTACGGACTGAGCACAGCGAGGTCCATGGGGCATGAACGAACAGGTGTGCCAGGGCTGGATGGCTTTTTCCCCAACCAGCTTACATCAACCCATCTGGCCCTTAACACAGGACAGCTTTTACTATGGTTTTTTTTTATGGGATTTTGGGGTTGGATGGGTCATTTGATGATATATGTTTTTAAAGCTGAATCTCTTCATCTTTTTTCCTCAGGAACACAACTCACACTATGTAACCCCATTTGTCTCATGGGCTATATCTGGGCCTCGTGGAGATTCTTCAGTGAACGTGTCTATGATGAGGAAATCACATTAATTTATTTCTTTGGTGAAGAGTACGTAGCCTATCAGAAGAAGGTCACATCTATAGGAGTGCCATTTGTTAAAGGATTTGATTACAATCCAGACATGGTAAATAACTCATAGTTGATGGAAGCCACCAGAAGTTACAAGAAACTAAGAAGGACATAAAAGCTTTTTAAAAGGAGAAGTGAGTATCAGAGACTTGGTATTTATACTTTTCCAATATGAAATATACCTGAACATTATTTTGTGCTTTTTGCACATAAACCCTCTGCCAGAGATTGCCAATGGTTTTTGTCAGCTACCAGCTGTTTGAGCTTCCCTCGTGTCTAGCCTATGTGTCCCTCATTTCACTTTCTACAGTTCTCCTGATCCAAGTGTCCTTGGGGCAGCCTCTCTTTCATTGGCTGTCTAGTGTCCATCTAGCCTGTGTCCCTCATTTCCCTTTTCACAGTCCTCCTCAAAGTTTCCTCAGGGTGGCCCCTCTTTTTTATTGGTCATCCAGAGTCTATTGCAGGGAAACTCTGGGAGCAAAATAACTGCCAATCCGTCTCCCCCTTCTTCTCTGGGAATCCTAGTTGATATGATCTAAACCTTTTTTGCTGTGCAGCTCATTGTTGTGGTGTTGGTGTTAGGCCAAAAGATGCAAAGAATTCTTTAAAGCCATTTTTTTGTTCTGAAACCCAAGTGAATCTGCCATACTGAATCATTTTAATGCAAACTTGGAAAGGTTAGGTTACTCTTTGGAATCTCAAGAAAAGCCATCTTCATATTTTCATGTGTACTTTTCAGTGGTGGAGATGCAAATTACTTTTATTGGCCAGGGACAAGAAGCATATCTCTTCTTTCATTGGGTAATGCAGATGGTGAACACAAATTCTGTGCCAAATTTGTATGATTTTATTTTTTCAGGTTGTTAGTCTCAAATCCACAATTTTTAATTGATAAATGATTAATTTTATTGATCATTATTTTATTATTAATATATTTATTTAATTAATATCATCCAGTTGCATCTTAGAAAACCTTGAAAAATTGTAAGTTGATTTTGAGGGATCAATATTATTGTGTATTGATTATTCACCATGAATATCAGTATCTATAGAGGAACAAATGTCAAAACTACAAAAAATTGTTTTGACTGTTTGAGAATTATTTTTCTTGGGCCTAACTTGCTTTTTCCTCAAAACCATGGTTACAACACAGTGACATTGTGTAAAAATTTCCAGTGGTCACAGGTAGCTAGGCTCCACACTAATAATATTTAAAAAGGAAGAGCTACTCAGTGGATCTGTTAATAAACCATTATTATTGTTATTATTATTATTATTATTATTATTATTACTATTATATTAAGTACTCATTTAACTTTCTTTCTGAGAAAGCTCTATGTTGGCATCAGCCCTCGTGTCTTATTTATTGGATTGGAATACACAATTTCTTTTAATGTAAATGTTAATTGCATCTTGATGTCGATGTCTTTTGCTCTGGATGTATTTTGAGATCCCCCATTGCTGATTTACATTCAAAATCCGTCAGTTATATGCAAGTGCAAGAAGAGAGCCAAAAAAAATAAATAAAAGCAACAAAAAAAAAAAAACAAAAGCTAGAAAAAGCAAAAAACAACAGGCAATCATTTTGAAAAACAGGTACAAATGAGACAATTTTTGCTTCCATACTCAACACTTTATTTTTGTAAGTTAATTTATTGTTCATGAATACATAAAGTGGCAGATATTTTGTAATCAGTGTAATACAGATAAGTAGTCAAACAAATAAATCTTCTAAAACTGTCATGCTAAACCGTTTTATTATTATTATTGTTATTATTGTTTTTACTATGGTTAAAATTCCTTTTCACCGTAGATTTCCTTTTTGTTCTTTACTATATATTATATATTTTCACAATGTTTTCCAACAGGTAGATCATGATAGACTACTAAATTATTTTACAAATAAATCGTTGTCAAAACATAAAAAAACCGAAACAATTAGATGTAAATAGCAGACTAAAACAAACTTTGTCTGAAGAGACCGGACATCATTATTTTATTGCCGAGGGGGTTGAAGGAGATTTAGTGGATCACAGAGTTTTTCAGGGAAGCAGTAGGAGAGGAAGTCTTCTTTAACAGAGTTCGAAGGGGGCATCAAGAAAAACTAAACACTTATTGTGTTCGGTTTTTGTGATAGCCGGAATAATCAAGGTCTCGGTTAGTGTCATCAGCCTCAGCCTTTGGCTTCGGCTTCGGCTGAATTAACACTTACCTCGACTTTGATTATTCCGGATATCACAAAAACCTCATCCAGTAATTGTTTAAAATAAATACAGACATGGTAATGTGTCAAGTTCCAATCAAACCATCCTGGAGTTCCTTAATTTCGTCAAAGTCAAGATCGAACAGTTTCAGCGTAGAGCAAATTATTTTCCATCGTGGCGAACTGACGTGGAGGCCTTGACAGATCTGAACTTGCGTAGACCAATGGCCTTGTCCTCGTCGTTATGTTCTTCTTTTTATTGTCTGCTTAGAGTCAATTTTTATTCCAGTCGTGATCGTCAAAAAAAACCTTTAAAAGAATAGCATCAGCAATGTGAATTTTTATTATATTTTTTGATCGTATTATACTTTTTTCATATGGAAAAAAAGAACCCGCCACAATTTGCTAACCGTCTCCTGGTTAGCTCAATGGATAGAGCGCTGGATTGATGTTCGGGAGGTTGAGGGTTCGAGGGTTCTAGCCCCGGCCGGACCAACACTCAAGGTCTTAAAATAATTGAGAAGAATATGCTGCCTTTCTACAACATCAAGAAATGGTTTAGATATTCTAGTCTTCTCGGATAGGGACGAATAAATGGAGGTCCCGTCTCCTGCAGGGTTAGGGGTAGGAGACGTTAATTTCCTACGCACGAGATTACTGTGTGATGGATGTCCTCCCCTAGGGTGGGATGGGTGAGTTGTTGTCTTGCGTTTCATACATGAGCCTCTGGCTCGGGCAATATGGGTAACCATGCCCCACGTAAAGACATTAAACTTTGATTACTGACTACACTCTCAACATGTAGCTTTATAGCTTCATATGTAGGAACCCTTTAGATATACCCTAACATCATATTCTCCACACTGTTCTCTAAACATTTCACAAGAGGTTGATAAGGAGAATTTGGTAACAATCAAGAGCATCTTAAGTTGGTGATCATTTCCCTTATTCTCGGGACCTTAGGGTGTGATTCAGGGGTGATATACGGAGGAATGGGTTTCTAGTCGCCCAGCTAGTATCGAAGAGGCTTGGGTTCGAGCTTTGTCGAACCCCACATTTTTTTTTTTATTTTCGAATGCTTTGCCCTCAACAGTTGACTCAACAGCAGTTTACCTGCGATGATGGATTCGTAGCTAATCGTTTACATTTTAACTATGATTGCATATTATTTGTGTAATGAAACACCCTCACTTCTTGTCTTTTTGTGTTGTGTTATGACAATAGTGATCGTTCCAGGGGCAAAGCGCCTGGTGGCCTAAAGTGCCTATATCCTCTTGTTCTTTATCAATAGTCCCTTTTACAGTTGTGGGCTTGGTGGTCAAGCCTTTGAACAGGAGTGAGGCTAAGGGTGACCCTGTTGTGATAGAGACCTGTATCTACTTAGCATGATAACAAAGAAATTTGCATTTGAAAAGCAGCAACATCTCTATCATAACAAGGTCACCCTTAGCCTCACTCCTGTTCAAAGGCTTGGCCACCAAGCCCACAACTGTAAAAAGGGCTATTAAAGACAAAAGAAGAAATAGAAAAAAAAATCCGAGTGAACTTTGTACCTTAAGCGGCCTTGCATTAGCTCTTTTTCTCTATTATGTCTCAGCCGTATAAACTATTTGTTGACGATTATTTCTACCCTCAAAAGCTTGAACTAATAAGATTCTTACATCAAATATCTCTGGTTAACCCCTTTTCGGATAGGTCCGTGTTGCAAACCGACTCACAAGTCAAGTGAAAACGAAACTAGATTTCTTAATTCATAAATCGCTTGGAACCATCTCCGATTTAGAATACAAGAAAATTTTTGATATTGTCGCTTACCTTCGGTTGTAAAGCTCGTTTGCCTTTTTGGCATCTTCTTGTCCTCCATCTTGTACCAACAATACACGGGCTTCGTTTGGGACGATTTTGTGTGGAAAAAGTAGCTGCCATTTTTCCAGAAAAACTCTGCTGATTAAAGGAACATTCAGATTCCTTGACGCAATCAACAAGAAACACGGCGATGAAAAAGTATAGGACAAAGATCCTCTTAGCTGACATTGTGCGATGGTTGTGTTGCGGTTGATTCGGTCTTCAGGTGCAAAATGTTTTTCTGGAACATCTGATGTGATGTCTTATTTATACCCATTAGTGGCAAAATGTTCCTGTTGTTTAAGCGAATGATATTGTGTTAAAAACAGTTTAACTTCCGTGATTTGTTGGATAATAGCCTTCTGTATCAATTTCGGAAGTTCGACACTGCTTTAAAACCAGGAAGCGAAACGGCAAAATCAAAAGTTGGGCCGCTTTGTGGGAAAAGAAAACGAAACAAGTCTGAGCAAGCCGGAAGTGCGACAGAGAAAAAGAAAGAGTGTTTTTATCCATAAAAGAGGACGAAGGTAGAAAAAAAAATTATATTCTCAGGCTTCTTTAACGTAAACCGCATTTGCGTAATTTACCGCCAAGAACCTTTCGTCACTTCATTGCTTAACAGAAGTTATAAATAACAATGATTGATTTGTATTGGAATTCCAAAAACATGTTACGTAACCGCTAAAATACAGCTGTCTGCTATAGTTTCACTCCGTTTTCAAATCGTCAAAAAGCTTGATAGGCCTCAAAGGGTTGAAGTTAAGCACAACAGTCTTTCGAGCACATTAAGAGATTTTTGCTTTTGTCCAACTAATATGTATCATATGCAATACATCAGCTGTAAACCAGCTCTGTTAACTATCCAGAGTTGTCATATTCAGCAAATAAATATATCTTATTAGACGGTTTGTTGTGTAGTATCGCTGAGTATTTTTACGAGTTGTGCCGTAATTTGACGAGCCCGTAGGGCGAGTAAAAGTACAAATAACGAGTAAAAATACTCAGCGATACTACACAACAAAATGTCTAATAAGTTCTTTATTATCCAACACGCCAAAGTGTTATTTCAGTGCGGGCGAATTTCGCGGATATTTATTTACGGGGAGTGCGTGACAGTATGCGAAACGGAACGGAATCATTGGCGCGTTGTTGTGTTGCTGTTTCTATTGTCTTCCTTAAATGAAGAAATTTTATGGTCGTCAAGCTGTTTTTCTTCGTTCGATTCATCTAATGAACTTGGATCTATATTTGCCAGCCATTCTGACTCTTCGTCTTCGGAAATATGATTCAAATTGTCCGCCACTTTTTTTTTTTTCGTAACTACAATCCAATTCTTCGCTTGCGCGATACGAGAAAACTTGTTTAACTGGTATTACAATAGACGAGTACAAATACCGCGTGATATTTGTACTTGTCCATGGCGTTATTTGTACTCGTCTAGATGTAGTTGGATAATAATTTGGTATATTAATAATGTGAATGCTGAAAAGAGTTTCTGAAGCTGTTGCTTCGAGCATTAGTCCTTCGCCAGAGCGAAACTTTCCCCCTTTATTTTCAGCCAGAACCTCGTTGTAGTTTCTTAAGTAAGACGCATTAAAATTTCACATCAGCGGAGGCCTGATTGAACAAGACTTTCATGAAACTGAGGTAGTCAACTGAATCTACACTCAGATGTAGGGATTAAGAAAGGAGAAGGTGCTAGTTGAAACCAGTTGTTGAAACCAGTTGAAAGCAAACGTTCCAGAAGTCTTGATACCGAATGAAAATTTTTCCATGCTGTAACTTGGAAATTATAATTTCACTTAAACACCAACGGATGACAGAGTACCATGAATTGCTTGAATATATTTAGAAATGATCAATTCATGTGATGATTCAGCATGCTGTTGCGTGTAATACCAGCGGAAAATAATAGAAAGTTTCAAATTCTATTCCCTTTCTCAGCGGCCATTATCGTCCAGAAAAAGTGACGTACAGAATTTCGGCGGTTAGCGGTTAGTAAAGAAAGATTTTGTTTTCGTGTTAAAACGCGTCATACATACACCTGTTGTGAAGGAAGAAGGCGGAAAACTTGACGCCGCGGCAACGAGAACAAAGGGAACGGGCCAGGCTTAGAGTAGAATACTTGAATGAATGCCATGGGCTCAGACTAGAAGGTGATCATTACAGACTGATTAACGAATATAAGATAAACAAGCAGCTTTTAGGAACTAATTTCGACTCAGACAAGACCGTGACAAAGCGGCTGTAGATTACAAGTTGGTGAAACTTATTGGATTGCCACGACCCTTAAATTTCCGCGTAGAAGTTTCCAAAGTTCATGTTTATTTGTTATTTTATTTCACGCTGGCGATCACTCTTGGTCATATAGCCTTTCGTGATTTTGACCAATAAAAGCTTTTGGTCTTTCCATTTGACTCTTAAAGCTGATAATAATAATTTAAACTAATCCCCTAAAATATCATGACTTCGTGTCCATTTGAATTAAGTCCCGCAATGTTTAATAAACAAACCTGGCATTGTTGGCGACTCTGATTTCAATCTGAACAACTTAAGCACTGAGAAAACTCCTGTAGTTTTTGACGACCTCTAACAGCTTAACCGTTAATGTACGAATGACAAAAATTAACGGTTTTTGGTCAACATAGTTAACGATTTGTATCAACTATGACATAAATACTGTCATGGCATAACCCGCTTTGGCTTGTCTATGTTAAAATCCAGTTCCATGAGCTTTTTTTTGTTGTTTTTGTGTTTATTAATCGGTCTTTCTTGATAATTGGCTAGTCTGAGCGCGAAGTGTTCATTTTAAGTTACTAAAACTCTAACTAGCTGCCTTGTTCTCACAAGGCTACGCCTACGGGATTTTTGGGATCTAATTTTTGACGATGTAATGAAGAAACTTTCGACAGGAGCGAAGAAACTTAACGGAGTCACTTTCATCAAGGAAACACAGAATTCAAAGATGAAAAAATTGCTAGAGCGGGTGTAAGGGTTGTCAGGAATGGCGAAACATGACGCAAATTTTTAGACGACAAACCTGAATAGTTAAATTTAATACTACAGAACGTGTCGAAAACGAATTGGCGTGGGGTTAAATTCGCCGCCTTCTTCTTGCAAAACAGGTGTATATATGACACGTTTTAACCCGTAAACATAGCACCTCTTTTCTTTACTAACCCATACAAGCTGAACCCTTGTGCGTCACTTTTTCTGGTCAGTGAAACCGCGAAGACGGGAGGGTAGAAGTTTGAACTTTTTCTTGTTTTCCGGACAAAGTAACTGCTAACTTGCAAGACAACAAGGTAGAAGTTGTGGAAAATTTGTTCATTTTGGACAATCCCACTGATCGTCAAGGTTAACGATCCTCATTAAAAAATACAGTTAAAAGATACCGTTCTTTTAAAAACACCAAGTGAAAATGGTTTTTGTAGACAATTCAATTTTGTTGACCAAGTAGCTTATAATTTATAACGACAAAAGAAGTGGGGGGAGAAAAATGTCATGGAATTCGTGTCATAGAAACTTGTTAAAAAAAGTTAAACAATGTTGGCTTTTTTGTTTGTTTTTTTTACCCTAGGGGTATTTTTTTAACGTGCATTGTATAAGACAGGAAATACGTACGTATTGCGTGTAGGGTGACACTGGACAAATATTTTTCGTGATGCTGGGCGGATTTTTTCAGTAATTTATCACAGAAGACGTCAAAGCGTGGTAAAAAAAAAAAAGACGCACACAAGCCGCATTTGTTTGTAATGTTAAGTTGTGTCTACTAGGTCGAACGACCGATCAACAACAGGAAATCTTTCTTTAGATATGAGATATTGGTGGATAAATAGACCAAACGTCACGAATCAGGTTCTCATGAACCTTTTTTCAATTTCTTGTCCGAAATATTCCAAGCTGAATCATTTCATACTCAATATTCGAAGCCAAACGAAAGCTTTCCTGTCTACGTAATCTAATGACTGATTTGGTTGTACAAACACTGGGATAATCTGTCTACAGTGAGCTGAACGGTTGTAAAATAAGACTCGATGGGTCAAACATAAAGCCGAACGCCCTTCGCAGGTGTTTTATCTGACTCTCTATGTTGTTGTAAAATGACTAAAACTTTCCCAGTTTTTCGTTTCCTAAGCTAAGAGGCATTTTTTTGTAAACCTCATTACAGGACACTGCTAAAATTAAAGTAAAAGTTTCCAGTTATAAGAAAATGGCAGCATAAAAATAAAGACTTGAGAATTAGTTATCCAAAAGAACGGACTGGAAGTAATTTTTTTTTTGTCTTTAGAAGCTCTGGAATTCGAAGGATTTTGAAGTTTTTTTTTTCTCAAACAAGTATTCAATCGTATATTTCTGACTGAATTTGACAACGTATGCCTATAGAAAAAATCTCAATCGCCTTTTTACTCTTATCTCTTGATTGCTAAGCTGGTTTTATCTATAACCAGTTCTTCAACCTTACTGAACTCCCAAGATCTGATTGTTAATTCTCCCCTCTGATTGCTACGCATTTCTTTGTGAATCAGTTATTTACTCCCAAGATCTGATTGTTAATTCTCCCCTCTGATTGCTACGCATTTCTTTGTGAATCAGTTTATTTGCTGGTTCTAGATCAGGATTTCAACCTCTACACCTGATAAGTTTAAGTATTCTCATTACCTTTTTGCGGGATAATGTATGGATATTATAGGGAAAAGTCACAGGTTAATCATTTCTGGGGGTTGAGAGGACTAAAAACAACTCAAGCTCGAGAAAATTCTAACTGTGAGTCCTAAGTGACTATGTGTAGACATGTACGGGACACACTTACGATATCAAGTTTTAATTCAATTTTCTTAGTTAGTCTTTAATTTACAAATAATACTCATGAACCGTAATCCCTAGAAAACACTGTCACATAACAGCAGACTCCTTTCGTCAATATGCTGTAGACTACGAGCAGTACCTTGGTTTTCGGCGAAGTCCGCCAGGCGAGTACAGAAAAAAAAAAAAAAATCAGTGAACTGAAAAAAAGCGAGCTGAACGTGCCGTGAAGAACTCTGGGAGTGAGGGGTAAGAGGAGGAGGAACTGCTTGTAGTCTATTTATAAACGATGTGTCGAGCTGACAGGTCTCACTTTCGCTTCCTTTTGGATCACAGTCTTGACTGAGGCAGGAGTTTGAGGGATCGATTGCTTTTAAAATTGTCATTGTTGTTGTTATTTGTTTATTTTTAATCCAGTCATTCAGCATCTTTTCGTCCTTGTGTTGAATCCTTGGAAATCTAAAGAAAACCAAAATGAATCAGGTTTGAAATTATTAGATTGAACTAAAACTGGTAAATTTCTTTTGTAATTTTATGCGCTAAAAGAAAGAGATTGTTCTGAAATGCTACGTTAATCATGTGAATGTGGAGGGTTTAGCAATTAAGCTCTATGGGCTAAAAAGGACAAAAAATGTTGGGTAACCTTCCATTTAAAATATAAGATCGTGTCATGTTTTTGATTAAAAGAGAGTTAATCAGTATCAAAAGGTTGATATCTTTTGCTGCTTTGTTAAATTTCGAATCCTGCGATCATGAACTGATTTAACCGAACTTTCGTGTTAGCAATTATAATACATTGACTTTGCTGATTTGGCTTGCGTGTGCGGAAATTCAGATTGGAAATCAAATGATTTTCAACCTCTAGTTTAATGATTCCTGTAATTAGAGCAGAGTCTTATTGAAGGTAGGGGGTTAACTTCACGGGTTTTAAGACTGTAGCAAATAGAATTCTTCAGGCATATGGATTGAAGAGGAAAGAAGAAATGCAGATTTGTAGATGCCTTTTTGGATGTTACTCCATAATCGGATGTCTTTTTTAAAGATTCAACAAACTGTGCCTGTTGCGAAACGTCTGCGCTTTCATCTCTTTTCATTGCTACGATGGAAGATGGTTATGTCCGCTAAAATTGAGCCCAATAAATCATAAGAAACCGCAGACGTCTGCAGTCTTACAGTCATTTTTTGTCAATGCCATTCCAGATTTCTCTAAGGGATCATTTGCGGTGTCCTCCTTTGGGATCATTTGCGTTGCAAAGATCATTTGCGTTACAAAGATCATTTGCGGTTTAATCAATTTTGCCATCATTTGAAGAGCGTAATCATTTGTTATTTTATTTGTGGATCATTTGTTGTCCTTCTCCGAGATCATTAAGGTTACGTTTAATTTGTCCTTCGGATCCATTTGCAGTTCTGTCCTCATTTGCAGAGCTCGACAATTCTAGGTTTTGCGCGGTTCGCCGCAATAGAAAAGCATGCTAACTTCCTTTATCTCTGAGTTAGCGTCTAGAAGCCCTCCATAGAACCATAGATCTTTTCCTTTTGGAAGAGTAAAAGCGCCGAAAAACCGCAAGATCTCTTTTGTGGGGATTTCTATAATTTTTACCTCAAAACGGTGCTGTGATTGGACAGCCCGCTCGAGACAAGGTTAAAAGCTGCACTCGATCGGTCCATTTGCTTCCAGTTATTTCAAATTTAAACGTATATCTTCTCGTATTTGGAATGCTATTTGATAATTTATAGGAGTACTCTAGGCAAAATTCATAATCAAACCGTAAAATGCATTCAGGCAATTTTCAAACGCTACCCAAATAAACATAGCGACATGTGATAAAAACTAGAAAAATGACAGAACTAACAAACCATGTGAAACCTTTCGCGGAAAATCACCCGTGATAGAATCGTCAAATCTGATGAGTTATGAAAAAGGCGCATTACTGTTTTTAGTCTTGAACCAAGGGGAAAAAAAAAGGGTCCCATTATTTTGCACGTTCGAACCAATTCCAAATCACAAAAGCAGATTCGAGGGTGCCATCTTTTTCAACACTTGGCAAAAACAGAAACTAAGATAATTGAAATCCAGGGCAGATAACCAGAAGGTTCTGATGAAAAGTAATTTTTACTACGATGTTATTGCGTCTGGGGAGGCAATGAATAGAACTTGGATTTTCCACCGTAGACATACCTTGAAGTTCTCTGCCTTGAAGAGTCTTTTTCCATTGCATCTTTTACTACGATATCGTACGCCGATAATACATGGAGACCTCTTCCTCGGCTTCAACTGGAAAACCTTGGCTTCCTCATCCAATGATGACATAAAGCTTTCATCGTCCTCCAAAGAGAAACATGTGTTCAAGATAAATAGAACTACAACAAAACAGAGAAAAAGAGAAGTCTTTGGCAACATATTGTCTTTTTTGATTCAAAGACCTAAAGGCTCTCACTGAATGAAATTTGTGTCTAGGACACACGGTTTTGTCGAATGACCCATCTACGTGAAATTAATTTCTTTTATACTCTCTTTGCTCATATTGCAGTACAATATTATCTTATCACGAAGACTATCATTAAATTTTGGCAAATGGGCGATAGTACCTTAATAATGGACGCCATTGATTGCGAATTATTAATCTACGCTTCCTTTTATGTTGCTTCAACTGAAATCTCCAGAGAACAAAGTACCGAATAAATTTTGTTTGCATTTATTTCAAGACTCTTTAAGTGTTTTGGGATGTGAACAAGATCTCCATTAATTTACCCCTGGCAAAGTCACCGGAAAGTCAAATGTTTGAGGGGAAGAAAGAGGAAAATCAAATATCGAGGCAAAAGAAAGTCTGAATGGAAAACAGGTCTCCGAAATTTTTTTGTGTGAGTGAATATTAGAAGATAAATAACATGGATGAAAAGTTATATCATCAAAAGGAGAAGACAAAACTAAGGGAACGGAGCTGGAGATGAACACTTAGCAAACTTTGAATAGGGAGTTTTTTGTTTTTTTTTCCTTTCCGTGCGTTCTCCAGTCTGGGCATCATTTTATTTGGCTTGAATGGCTAATACGAACTTTTGCTTCTTTGTTTTTTTTTTCTAGCGAGGAAATTATTAACGAAATGTGACTCGAGACTTTTCAGGTTATCGATAGATTGGGTTCTCTTCGCTGATAACTCATTCTCAAACCGTGGGAGCCACAGGCTTCCGACTCAGGCAAAGAAATGGCAGTCATTGCAAGGAAAATTTTGTGGTAAATGTTTTAGTGTTAAACGTGTACTATTTATCGATTGTTGTCTGAATAGAGAGAAAACGGCGATGTCAACGTGGCTATTGTACACAAAGATATCATGAAAAGAAATACTGTCGAGATATTGGATTACAATTATACGAACAGCGGTTTTTGATGGTGAATTGCTTGGCTTGGTTCGTCATGCACAGCTGCCGAAGTTCATAAGATATCCATCAGGCCTCGGAAATGTTTAACAGATGCTTAGATGACGTCACACCCTGCCACATTTCCTTGAATAGTAGAGAATAAAATTTAGACGTATTGAAAGACAATAGTGAACCACCTGTTGACGGGGCTTTCATATTAAGAGATTTTACAATGAGGAAATATTGGATTGTGAGTGCCCTACGCCAAAACACTTGCAGATTAAAATCAAGATGTCCGTTTCATGACTAGAAGCTTGTCTCTCAAGTGGGTAAATAGACCGGTTGTAGGAAAATTTCCTTAATAAAATTATACATGCCCACAAAAATAGTGATCTTTATTTATCAGCTGACTAAAATTATAGTACCGGCGTACTGGTTTTAATGGTGTGCCCTGTTGCTGAAAGCTTTGGAAGCATTTCTGATATACTTGCATCGGCTGGCAGCAGTTATATTACGCTTTCCGGCGGGGTTTTTTAATTTTTTTGTCTTGGCTCGCTGAAAATTGTCTTTAAATCTATGAAACCTATAGTAATAGTTTTCGATTGTAGACAAACCCTGATGAACAAGCTAGAACAAACAACCCGACCTGGTCAAGGGTACAGTAAAAGAGACAACAGTTTCAACAAATTTTTTCCACAAGCGGCAGTGACTGGTAAAGAGGCCGATGGTGAAACCTTGACACGAAAGCCATGCTCGCTGGCTATAAACAGCCGCCGGCTTTTTTTTAGAGACCGATCGATAAATTATTTTTCAAAAATATTAGGAGAAGCTGACTGAAGGCTGAAGACTTGAATCATTTGTTAATTAAAACAGTGGTTATATACAAGAATAGTTTTACCTTGTCATATATTTTTTGATTAGAATGAGTTTGCATGCATGGTTGCTGAACGGCTTTAAAATATAGGAACTGAACGTTTTAGTATTAAAGTAACTGACAATTCCCAAATATAGTTCTGATAAACCAAGATCACAAAATTAATTTGGAATATTTCTCGTTACAGCAGTCTTGATAATTAATGAAATATCTTTAGATTCATGATCTTTGATAGTTGAGAAAACTCCGTGCGTAGCTAGTATGGACTTCATTCGTCAACCGTCCTTTCTTTTCACTATGTAGATTCCGTTGTAATGACAGGAACTTTTACGGGTTTACGGTTTTTGATTTCATCAGTTTTTCTTTGCCTTATTTATCTACTCAGTCAAGTCCGTTTGTAGTTCCTCGTCTGCCTTTCCACGCCTTGGACTATCTGATAAAAAGAAGACAGAAAAACTTATGATAAATTATCTTAACGGTCAGATTCAAAAGCACATTAATCTCGAAACGTCATCAGTCTTGGCAACTCCTTATAATACCACTCAATTACGTAGCACCATAGTTTCTCGAAAAACCTCCCCCCTTTATTTATAAAGCTTCAACCGAATTTCTCAGTAGCATCCCGTTTATCAGCACTGCTAACTCACTAGAAGAACACTGCAGGCTCAATATTTTTCGAATTGTGGTAATTACGCGCTAATTCACTCTAGGATTCCAATACTCAATCTAATTCATTTTACGTTAACAAGTAGTGTGAAAGTAGATCGCAAATCTTGGGCAACTCGTAGCAACGTTTGCCAACCTTATAAACCACCACTCGTTCGAGATATTCGTGACTCATCGTGGGTCGGGTCAGAATCTTTCGTCATCGCTTCGCGATTCGTGCGATATCGGTTTTCGCGGGCAATTTAATGCGGAATTCCCTCGTCAAGTAATGAATTTTCCTACAATATATCGTTAGTAACAAAGAAAGCAATAAAATGAAAAATTTTTCAAAAGATTCAAAGAAGAAAACTAGAGGATGAATAAATCAGTCCACTCGTGATTGAAGTAAGAAGAGAAATTAAGAAACACTTTTCCAAAACTGGTATTGTCCAGTTCTGATAACTGGGTTCCCTGAGTATTTTATCGCTAGGCAGTGCCATGATATAACACCGGACACAGAAATTGATAACAGTTTTCAAGAACTCTCATAAACAAATGCTGTACCAAGCACTTAAATACCTTTCTCAGGGCTTTTCCTTTTGACAAGTTCTCGTTTCCCTTGCCGACGACATCTTTTCGTTCTGTAGCGAGGTTCTATAATACCACATTGAGATCTCGGCCTTACTTGGACCTCTTGAAAATTTTGACCTAACTTGTTGGCGTCATCCCCTGTGACTAGCGATGAACTTGAATTGGGAGGAGAGAGCGCGACGAATAAGCCTACTGCAATAGCGAAGATTTTATACGACATTCTGAAGAGACGTTAAGCGAAACTGAAGCTTTTGCTGGCAGAAGAACGCTTTAGTTCCCTTAATTTAAAGATCGAACGACAAATACTAATTAATACAAATTTACTTTTAAATGCTTTCATTCTTCGCTTTTCAAAATTAAGAGAAGCAAGTTGAAAACGATACAGGTGGGACTAACAAAAGGCACCTATCTTTTTGTGAATAACAGCTATTCCTTACCTACGAATAATAGTGAAATATTTAAAATTGCGAGAAAAAGTAATTCACGAAAGGAGGGTGGTTTTTAAGACATTTTTCTTTCAAGGTTTCAAAGGATTTAGTTTTGATGAAAAATGCGACAGCCGCTTTCATTATTTTCTAGATATATGCTTTTAATAGTAAAAGATCTCTTATGAGTTCTTGAATGGAGCTTAATTAAGGTGGCATTGTTCAAAGAAATATGCTTCGCTGTACTATGTTTTTTCCATTGATTTTCACGTGGCACGCAGGTACTTCAAACCAAGCGGAACCTTTGAAACATTTATCTCAAAGAGAATGGTACTCGTGGGAAAACAAACGTAAAAGAACATAAAACGTCCTCACGTAATTTATCATCCCATTTCTATTCTATTTTACCTTATCAGGGCATCGGAACAAGCATTTATATGCTTCACTGTACCATGTTTTTCCACTGATTTTCACGTGGCAAGAAAGTCCTTTGAACCAAGCGAAACTTTTGAAACATTTACCTCAAATAAAATGGTTCTCTTGGGAATGGAAACATACAAGAACACAAAATGTACTTACGTAATTTATCCTTCATCTAAAATATTAAAAAAAAAAAAACATAAAAGAACACAAAATGTACTTATGTAATTAATAATCCCGTCTCGCTATTTCACCATATTAGGGCATCGGAACGTGCAAAATATTCTACGGTATTACTCTGTAGAACGGAGTGAAAATATGGACAGAAAGTTTGGCAAAAAAATGCTGCACAGAACGAACCAAACGTTGGTTTTATTCCAGTTTTAGGTTTGAATTTTCAAGCAACAAACTTCTGAACGAACATCACCAGTTTTTCGTTAGTCACAAAATACTCCAGCATAGAGGATTGCAAATTATTTAACTTTTCAGAGGTTTGACGCCGCGCCTAAGATGTAATGAATACACCTAACATTTCAAAACATTTTGTGAGACAAATTTAAAGCTAAAAAAATGCTGATTTCTCCAGACTCAGAAATAGCGAGTGTTCCATATTTCAACTAATTCAGATAGACGTTTTGAAGAAAAATTTGCGCTATTTTTCTAGCACCTTAAAGGACGGGTTCCTCGAATTTGTTTAAAAATTTGCTTCAAAAAGGCAAAAGTCTAGAACTTAGCGTCTTGTACTTTGCGGTACTTCTGTTGAAATGTTTCACAAAATCTCAAAACGTATACTATTCTTCCGCGGTGATAATAAAATGAGATCATTGAAATTAACAGAGTTTAGAAAAGCAGTTTCTTTCCTTTTTGTAAATTTTTGTTTCCTGATTCTCACTCAGAATCGGTCTTAAAAATTTTCTTCAATAATTGATTATAGGTAGGGAAAAACTATGTTAAACGCTCTACCAAATCTTAGGAAATTCCACCGAATTTCGAAATTCTACTCTCAAAGCATAGACCATCATAGAACTTCAGAACTTCGCCAAGATCAATATCCGAGCATACGCAAACTTTCACAATCTTTCCCTCAGGCGGGGATTTCTTTTCTGTTGACCTCTTTGTCAGGCATAAAAGGCCTGAAAAAATATATATATATAGGGTAATTCTAGGTTCCAGTTCTCTTATTTTAACATGTGGCTCATCTGGAGTTGATGGAAGCTCCTTTGAGAAAATGACGTCCTTTAGAACACTTTCATTAAAATTTAAACTACGTACTGAGGCGAAGTTGAAAATTTCAAGTGTGCATTTTATATTCCTGTCGCGGCTGTTATGTATTCTCCTCAATCCGCAAAACTATATTTCTTTCCTATAACGTGGCAAAAATTCCCAAACTCTTGTCTAAAAAAAAATCCGCAGGGGAATTGGTAGAGGATAAAAAATAGATTGTTTGCTTAAGTTCATTGTTGCGTCAGACTCATGGCCAGGGAAATTAAAGCTTTAAAATTTCCTTGGGTGGAAATAAATGACGCCAACAAGGAACAAACTTGAGGATGTGACGGTCGTTTCCTTGTTATTGTTTTACCGCTTGAACGGAACATCGCGAGATTAGTCCTTAACGCAACCTCCGGTAATCTTGAACCACAACAATTTTCCCTGGCAAACCTCGAAAAAAATCCCCAATACGCCATTTAAGCTACTTCACAATTTTCATGCTACTCGGTAAAAAATTTAAAATTCCTTTGTTCGAACTGTTGATAATCAAAAGTTATAATAAATCAACTGGAGTCGTCATTTACAGCCGAGTCTGTCAGGTGAATTAAACGGCTCTAACCAATTCCACCATTACAGTTGTAAAGAATATTTATTGATCGTGCAGTTTAACTGATTAACAACCTAAAAGTAATGGATCCTCTTCAATTTAATTGATCAAGTTCATTGCCGAAAGCACTAATTACTTAGCAACTCTTCTCACTATAACAAAAGATTGCCATTTGGACAATTTTATTTGAGAATTAATCAAGAGGAAATAGCGAAAAGTTTCATCTGTTTCTGTGAGACTAATGCATTTATTTCCTCCTGTTGGTAATGAAGCTTGTGCTAAAGGCGTTCACTGTCTATGTTTAGCTCTACAAGGCGTTACGCGCTTTTATCCACAAATGTAGAACTTGTCAAACAGAGCCGAAACAAGCTCAGGTGCTTTCTGAACGTTCCTCTGCTTGGTTTAGTTGGTATTTCAATAGATGATATTTAACACAAAGACCGTCGGCCCTTTGCTTTTCGCCAGACATACATATCGCTATAATTTTAATGTACTGATAAATTAGCACCAAGGATTTTAATCGCTTCTTATTTCTCCTCTTCATTGTGTTGAAAGAACAGCTTTAGAAACACTATACGGTGGCCAATTTGGATTATAAACTCAGTTGGTAAAACAAAATTATCTTGTGCAGACAGGACTGCAACACCGCGGAAAAAATCGATTAAGAAAATGAACTTACACTATTCGAAAATGGCTGGATGTGTTTAGATGCGTTTACCGTTTCTTACGCTACCACATCTCAACTTGGGCACGTTATATTATTGCGAGAGCCGCGCTGAGTTCCAAATAAGAACGTTCTCAACGCTATCAGACCGTAAATTTGAAGACTTCACGTCGTCGCTTTGCTGAGAGGGGGCTAGAAAATGAACAATATTCGAAGACACTAATGCTGCGCTGTTGTTTCCCCAAATGTGTTCTCTTTCCCCTACGCCGCCTTGGTTTACTGAAGGTCCCCAATGCTTACATGTCAAAAAAAATGACGCGCAAATGTTTTTTGAGAAATCGACCCGACCTTATACGTTTATTTGTTGCGTTACTCGATAACTGAGTGAGCGTATGATGGTGAATTGAATTAAATAGTTGTTCCGGATTCATAATTTATACATCCATTGATCGATCATAAAAAGACAGCGAAATTCCTACCGATGCCGGCGTTAATCGTAGATCGCAGAAACGGCTTTTGTTTCGGAATTAAGCTGATAGGGAAAAAGGCCTAGCCCACCTTTCATCGTCAGGAAGCAATTTAAAGATCCATCTCCGAAAAGAAAGTGCTAGTTGTTATTTTGTTTTGAATCGGCCTTATAAAAGACAGAGAGCGATTTTTGGACGAGGTAAGGGCTTTGAAAACTAAAAATCTGCCATTATTTTAGACGTCTTAATTACGAATGGCTTCCGCTGTATGCAACTGATAACAATTCATATGCCTTCAGAAGATTCTTAGCCGGTATTTAACTTCCGCCAGTGCACAAAGTTCTCTCTCAAGTATTACTAATCCCTCAGTAAGCATTTACATATACAGGTTACTCGTCAGCATTTCGTCAACCTTCCCTCGCTGTTTTCTACCATCCATTTATATACTTGGGTGGAGTGAGGCACTTTGGGAGAAAAGAGTTTTGCCCAAGAGAATTTTTGCTCGAGAGTATGACAAGAGTATGACACACCGCTAACGCTCGAGCCCAGGACTTCTTTATCAATGCGCAGTCCTCGCTTGGCATCAGGCTACCGCGTATTTTAGCAGCTGAGACATTTATTTCGTACCCAGATATATCCTGTGGCCCAAGATTGCTTTTAGACATATGCAATAATGTAGAACAACAATGGATGGCTTCGTAGAAGTTTATTGGATCCGACACCATTATTCATTCATTATCCATTTTATTGAGTTTCATTCGTTGAATTTCACATTACTCAAATGACAAACTTGAGTTTGCTCTCATCTTTGAGTCAAAAGCATTCCAGCATATTTCCATTAGTCCTAAAATTCCGTTTCGTTTGTTCTATACAATCATTACATATCATTTGTTACTGATCTCTCTCTCTTCGATTGGTAAAGCTGCGCTCCCGCTTTTTCTGGAATTCTCCTCCTCTTCTGTAGGAATATATCCTCTGCAGGAAGCTTGCCCATCTATCATTACCAAAACAAATCAAATTACGTTTTACAAACTCTCCCTTTCCTTTGTCATGTTAAACAGGACGATCCTTTAAGTTGCTTTATGGTTGACAAGACCTTACTCCCCGTGTGCGACCCATGAGTGAATATGCTACAAACGAAATGAGGAATTTTACAAACTATTTACAGTTTTTTTTTTGTCCTTTTTTCAATGGACTTTTTGAAAGGATCTTTCTTGAATTTGCAGGGGGCGACACCACATATATATTAAAAGTTTAAGTTAGACTCATCTTTTTCTTTTTACGAGTCGTTCGTTATTATGGAGATACATTCCTTTTTTTTTTTAATTGATATCAGAAACATCTAATTCTGTGGACAAAACTGATATCTGTTCTTAGTCACCTAGTTACGAATAGTGCCCGCCCTCAGTGCCGCCCGTTCATATACTTATTTACTAAGAGCCAGTTGATTTATTATTTAAACCAAAGTCGTCTAAAAAACCTACTTACCACTGCTTGCAATTTTCTTGGATTCCTCTTCACAGACGAGCACTGCCTATGCCTCGCCCAGATTAAGCAGTTCAGTCCTTCAAAGCAACGAAGCGAAAAGAGAAGCAACGCAAAAACAAGCAAACTTGGCAGAACTTTCATTTCATCTGGAAGAGCAATCCGTCTACTTAAATGTGACGTGGTTCTATAGTGTTGGTGATCGGTTCAAAGCTAAGTGAAGTGTTGAGTATTGTATGTGAAGCTTAAATACTGCAGCAAAGAAAATCACACGTGCGTGTTGTGTTAATAGCTGATTTTTCTTTTGGTTGAATTAATAGATTTGACAGTTTTGAAATCTATTAATTTTGAGGAAAAGTAAACGCTTTTTAATGTTGTTATCAAGGCGTAAGACAGGTTGATAACGGACTGGACGGGTTGATGTGAGCAAGATCGGAAAAAGCCGTTCAGCCTTGCTGCCCTCGCGTCGCTTTGTTGCACCGAAAACTTAAAAGAAAACAGAAACGAAAAAAGAAAGCGTTTTTCAAGGAATTGGGAGCTTCTTGTTCTGAGCTTTTTTTGTGCTTTTTTGGGCTCGTGTGGCTGCGTGTGCGCTCGGTGGGTACTTTATGACCTTGCTAAATACTTCCTGTCCGGCCCTCCCATTCAGTCAATACGTACATATTTTCTTTATTGAAGGTAGCGCGAAATATCACAATCTACATGTGGCCCCTCGTGAAGAACGAAAATTAATCTATGCAAAATGAAAAATAAAAAAAAACTGCCACATTTACATATGAATGCCAAGTTATTTTGCGATGGACCACCGCAAAACTAACCTAGCCCTGTCGATTCGTTTTCTCAATAATGTGTTAATACATTAATGCTACAGTCTACCTACAGAGCCTTATGCGAGATCAAGTTGATTTCATTGTGACACGACCAAAATAAATAATGATCGGTCCCAAGGTTCGTGCAAGTTGAAAACTGTTGAAAAACTTCCGACAATCATGGCTTCCCTTGACGATACATGCAAAAAAACTTATGCGGTAACGTTACTAATTATGGAAACGACAAGAAAATATCAAACAGGTTAACGTGAGTTTGAATGACTAAAGGCAATTGCAAGGTATTATGAATGGCTAATAGGCCTTTATATATTATGTTAGCATAATTTTTGGCATAATTTGAGCAAACTGGCATAATTTCTGCCAAGTAACAATGCTAGCATAATTCGCATATTTTGATAATTATCGGATCATTTTTGATGCTACAATTTGATCTTTGTTCATCTCTACTCCCAAGCACTTGGTGACATTATTCGATGTTTTAAGTTTTAGTTCAAGTAGTAGCATTTGTAGTTCACTGTGAATCACTGAGCGGCGTTTGAAAGAGTCTGAGCCCGGGTCTGGGGTGCACCGGAACCGGATTGTGGGCCACATTATGGGCCATGTTGATCCCAGTACCTCTCATCAGGCAAGGCCACAAATCAAATTACAAAATGGCGCAATATCGCAGATAAGCAGATATGGTGAGAGTATAGTCTAGTACTAGTGTACATGTTAACATGAACCACATGTTTATTTGAATTTAATTGTGGATTTGTTGCGTTTCTTTCTTGTAGACCAACGGCTTCTAATTAGAAAATGTATTTTTTGGACTTATTTGCAATTTTTTCAAAGAGCATAATTAAAAAAAAGGGGGGCATAATTTGGAAAAAAGAGCACAATTTTGGCATAATTTCGCCGAAAAAAAAGCAATGCTACTAGCATAATATGGTACTTTAACTAGCATAATCTTTAAAGGCCTAATGGGCAATACCGTATACCAGCATTTGTATCCCAAAGGCCATTTATTATCGACCTTGTCCCCCGACGAAGAAATTTTGTCACCATGAAAACGAGGTAGGTTTAAAAAAATGGCGCCTTCTTTGTGCCATGCGCAATCACGAATTTTCGACCGACATTTTGAATTTCTGCCGGTCAGATGTTCGCTTCGAAGTGGAAATGGCTTTGACTAGAAGTGAACTCCGTGTTCTAGCCTTACTCGGCTTGGTTATTTTGATTTTATGGTCGTTTTTCGGCTTATTTTGGAGCCTTCTTCTCGTTTTTTCGTTTCTGATATACGCATATAATTTCGGAAGACATGGGAATGGGAAAATTCAACGAGCTCACGAAGAAGTTGACAGCGAACCAGATTTGACGTTTCACGAGAAATCGAGGAATGATTACCCGGCGCTTCAAGACTTGGATTTTACTGGTTTACCCACAGAAAGATATTCTTTGCGATCACCCGCGCCTTTAATGTCGGTGACCAAAAAGCTTAGTTTTAACACAAGGTGAGATTTTTGTTCTATCTGTAGGCAGCGAAAGGTCTTAATCGAACTTTTAAACTCATCATTCGACAGAATGAGCCATGCTCTTATTAGGACATAGCTACTTAAAAAAATATTAAAAGGGAAATAAAGGAAATGTAGAATTTGCAGCTGAAATGTGGGACTCCTAATTTTTTGACGCTATTATTTTTTGAAAAAATGCACATGACAAAGAAGACAGTGTAAATACTTGCGTATTCAACTTATTCCTCATCGGAGCCGTAAATTTGATTTCCCTTTCTTGGTCAGTAACAACTTCTATCACTGGATGCAGTTTCCTTTACCTTTTCGTTTTCACTTTGTAAGAGCCTACTTTGTGACCAACAAATATTATGCTTCAATCAATTCAAAGCTTCAACATTCCCCTCACCCCCCCCCCCTAAGAAATTCGAAATTTTGCAGAATGGTTTGTTCAAATCCCGGCACCCTTCCCCCAGACCAAAATTGTGTTGAAATGCTAAATTTTTTTCTGTATTTTTTTTTTTTTCAGTGAAGCCAAATATTTATTAGTCAAATAAAAATGATTTCTATTTTCAGTTCCACGACACCTTTTCAAACAAGAAAAGCCTGGAATAGCAGAGAAATGACTGGAACTCAATATCCAGCAAGGGGAAGTGCCTTTGCTTATCACCGCAAGCCGCACAATTTTAGTCTTTTGAATCCAGCCCTACAGAGGCCATCTACTGTTAAAATAGCTTCACCAGATGTTACAGTTAATCGGACATTTACATTGTGAGTGATCAGTTTTCCTCATCAAGTTTAAGTTTAAGTTTAAGTTTAATTCATTCGCCACAGGAATGGCAGGAGAAAGGAACAGAACTTTCGTTCCAATTGACACCTAACCCCTTTTTTACCCACCCATCCCACCCCAGGGAGGATATCCATCACACAGTAATCTCGTGTGTGGGAAATTGTGTCTCCTATCAAGTGGCAGGTCAAGTGTTGAAAATAATTGCAGTGCAATCATTTTGCTACAACTTAGATTCATAATAAAGCAACATCGGTTGGACATGTAGTGCATGTAGTGGTAATGTGATTGCCGCATTGGATTCGGACAGGGAGGTGGGGGTTCAAGACACAGTCACATCATTGTGGTGTCTTCTTGGGTGGGACACTTTCCTCTGACATTTCCCCAATACCCCAAGGATTTTAAATGGCTACTGCCATTTTATCAGAGAAGCCTGATAAATTGCCTGGAGGTAACCGGGGATGGACCAGCATCACCTAAAGGGGTATAATTTGAATATATCAACAAAGTTGAAATGGTAAATTGGCCACGGTTACAGTTATAAAAGCTGATGTTTCGAGTGTTAGCCCTTCGTCGGAGTGAACTGTAACTTTATTCGCTCCGACGAAGGGCTAACGCTTGAAACATCATCTTTTGTAATCGTTATGGTGGCCAATTTACCATTTCAACTTTGTTGATATATCCAAATTATTTCGTTACCCCCACCAACGCAACCCCAAACAGTTTCCTTAGAAACTATCAGCCTAAGACTCTTAGTCATTTTATTCTGTTGTGTCTATGATAACCTTTGGCCAGATGAGCTGCTTGGCTCAACTAATTGCCACCTGGTTAGCTCAAGTTGTTCATATTGAGCACCAAACTGTGTATTGGAAGTCGAGGGTTCAAGCTTCAGACTGGAGAACAATCAGGGTCTTAGAAAAAAAACTAAGGGTATTGTATTGCCTACTGGCTTCTAATGGCAACCCTGTAATTACTAACTGTATGAGGCAAAAGGTTAAGTCTGTACTCAAGCCTAGTTGCCCACCTCCTGGTATCCAAATAGCATGCAGCAACTAGGAGTATCACAACTCCCCCCCCTGGATGGGATGCAAGGTTACCCCACAACATTTCATCCTGCTTCCCTGAGAATTAGCTAGTACCCCATTTATAGTTCTGGGTAGAGAAAGGCACTGTGAGAATAAAGTGATCAGGTTTTGAATGTGAACCTCTCAACATGGAGTCCTGTGCACTGACCACACATGTCTACCACAATTACTAACTGTATACTTCACTGAAATATCAAATTTATATGAAAAAGTAGTGAAGATCATTCTATTAAACCGCTTGCATTCTGTTGAAATGTTTTCCAAACTACATTTGTTTATGTACATGTAACACTGTAGATCCAACAGTCCGTTAAAGAGAGCAGGAGTTGATGTGAATCCATGTAGCAGAGTCACTGTCCTCTCTGCACTTAAAGAAAGTAGGAAAAGAAGTGTTGCTGTTTTTGATGAAGATGAGGAAGAGGTGTCAAGACCATCTAAGAGGTTTGTAGTAAACTGTACACAGTTAAACCTGTACTAAGGGGTCACCTGTGGGGAATGATGAGGTGACCACCTAATGCAGGTTGACCGCTTAAAGTGCATCTGACATGAAATTTTTTTCTCTTGTTTCTTGTAGTTGGATATCTATAGAAAACGTTTCGAAGCCTTAAAAGTGCTGGAAAAATGTAAAAAGCACTTTTTTTGCTTTCAAAATACACGCAATTTGCCTTCAAATTTGTCCCGGTCATCGCGCGGCCAAAATCGCACGTGATATTGTAATGTGATGTCACATTGTGTACATCAATGGAACTTTCAGAAGGGTTGGACTCAAAGGAATCATTAGAAATTCACTGGACATCTTTGCCTTTCAATGCACTATCTATCTACTACAAAGTACTGCAGAATCCTCTTAGCGAAAACAGACCTTTGCGGCAAAGATACACAGTGTGATGTTACGAATAATTTCAACAGCGATAAACTAGGTCCCAGTCTCCAGGACAAATTTGAAGGCAAATTGCACGTATTTTGAAAGCAAAAAAAAGGCTTTTTACATTTTTCCAGCACTTTTAAGGCTTCAAAACATTTTCTATAGATATCCAACTACAAGAAATAAGAGAATAAATTTCATGTCATATGCACTTTAATAAAGGTTACACAGGATAACAGTATTATAAAAATGTTAAAAAAGAACATTTTGTATCATAACTGATCACCCAATATTATGTTAAAAAATACAACTAATGTTGATTTTGGGAGAGAAACATGGACTATAATTTATTTGAAAGATTTTTCTTAGTTTGATTGTAGTGGTTCCGCTTAAGGTGACTGTTCGTTACAGGTGGAAGACAATGCAAACAGGCCAATCTTGTGACCAATTTGCACTCTCAACCCAGTTGATAAAACCAAATTGTCTTCCACCTATATTCATTTAGCATTTAAAGCACAAATACCATGCTGCATTATAAATTAATCTTTAAATGCAACAGTTCTACTTCAGATTAGTGTTTTCTTTGGAGTACTTTTAACTACAACATACAATTATTTTCCAGTGGCCAATCAATCACATGATACTGCCTGTGTGTGCTGCAGCACCAAATTATCTTTCATGTACATTTCTGATTGATAACTCTGAACTGGCCCCCCCTCTGACCCCCCCTCTGAACTGACACACCCCCCTCCCATCCCCCCTTCATCGACTCATTGTGTGATGAATTCAGACCTATTTCTTATTTCAGGAGAGATACCAAGCCAGTAGAATCTGGTCCCCCCTCTGACCCCCCCTCTGAACTGACACATCCCCCCTCCCATCCCCCCTTCATTGACTCATTGTGTAATGAATTCAGACCTATTACTTATTTCAGGAGAGATACCAAGCCAGTAGAATCTGGTCCCCCCTCTGACCCCCCCTCTGAACTGAAACATCCCCCCTCCCATCCCCCCTTCATTGACTCATTGTGTAATGAATTCAGACCTATTTCTTATTTCAGGAGAGATACCAAGCCAGTAGAATCTTACCCATTTAACAGCCCTCTTCTTAGAGGCCGCAAACGAGTAGCAATCTCAGAAAGAACTGAAAAAGCAGCTGATAGGAGCTCCAAAAAGAAAAGCAGAGTTGTGGAGGATAGTGCATGTGATTCTTCAGACAATGAACAGAATGAAAGTCACACAGAGACTGTTACACAGAAGAGAAAAAACATGGAAACTGAATCAGAACCACCTGTTGTAAGTAAAACACTTGTGTCATATTAAAGATCAATCCTCTGTAATTTTACATCTTTTAGTTATTGTTGTTTCATCAGTGAAGAGAGATTTTGGGAAGCCATACTCCAATTCAAGAGTGTTGGATTTAATCCATCTTAGGTTTGTAATGTGTTCTACGACAAAACAGACACATTGCTTTCTTTTGGCCTTTTCCAAAAATTTTGAGAGGGTAACAGTGGGCTGTTAGAGATACTAGCAGTGGATTCCCAACCAAGGGAAGTAGCATGGTTTTACGTTTTTGCGTAATTCCAACTGCTGCCTTGCACTAAAGGAAGGTTAATGTGTAAGCCTCTCAGGGGCTCCTATTTTGTACAGCTAGCGCCCCTGATAGACTTGTGTCCCTGTGGCTGGTAAAATGTGAGCCTATGGCCACTAACCTCATTTGGGTAATTTTTCCTTTAAATAACTCTAATGAACCTCAGCAAGAACTGGCACTGTAAGTAAGACCTAGGGTTCTACATGCAAGACGACTACCCCCCCTCCCCCCCCCCCCAATCGGTGGAAGCAAGTAATGGCGTGTTTAGTTTGTCTAAAAGGCTACTGTCATTCTCTCCTAACCCATTCGTAACGTTTTACTAATCATTCTCAGAGCGAAGACATAGCAGTAAGTGCAGAAAATACAGGGGAAGAGGAAGTTGGCTCCGATAAAGAAAGGAATAAGAACTGGGATTATGGTGACAAGTCCATGGACACTGAACACAATCAAAATGACTCTGCCTCACGGAAAAGAAAAGAAGCAGCTGAGGAAAGAGATGCAACAAAAACTAGTGTAAGTGGAAATCACTTTCATAAAGTATACAGTGGTTTGCGTGCTGCCATAACATTGGCAGAGCCTGCGCGTTTCGAGCCCGCAAGCAATGTGAGCGCGGGAAAGGTCCGCGAGGGATCTGGGACGGTAATTACATGTATCAGTGCCAGACCTCTCGCAGACCTCCCACCGGCTCGCTTTGCGAGCCTCAAACTTTCACACAGGCGATAGAACGCTCGTGCCACGGCACTAATTAATGATAACGATAACAATTAAAAATAATTAATTAATGAGAGCCTGCTAGCTGGGCAGCCATATGATAAATACACTTTTTCTTGGGTTATGACTGTATTTTCTTGCTTTATTTTGGCTGTTCTTGTTTTATTCAATAAATTCGGTTATGTTGTTTCTTCAAAAAGGATGACAAAAGCGAGAGTACGTCAAAGAAGACTAAGGAGTCAGAACCAATGACAGACAATGAGGAAGATAAAAGGTTGGTAGACTTCTAAACTGTTTGTATTGCTTATTATTATATGGCTGTGTCTGACAACGACTGGGAACTACCGAATTCACGAATTTGATTGGCTGAAATCAATATTGAAAGCGGTCTGGATTTTCCCATCTAGACCGGCATCTAGACTAGTCTACAAAAAAAAAGGTACAAAGAATATGAAAAATTAGCATATAAGACACGGCCATATAATAAACATCTTATTAACCGAGCTAGGTCAGTCTGTATGGGAGAATCTTGACATCGGTCGCTGGTACAGACCTCACTGCGTTCGGTCTGTACTGGCGACCTCGGTCAAGATTCTCCCATAAAGACCTCCCGCTCGGTTAATAATAACTAATTACTAAACACGAATAATATAACAACGTTGTTAAATTGGCTAGGTTATTGCAGGTTACATGTCTTTGTCATCAGGATTTGTTTTTTTTTTTGTTTTGCAATTTTTCGGGCGGGAGGTGGCATATCAACTGACGCTCGTTTCCATTGTTAATCTCATTTGTAGAAGAAAGACTGAGTATTTGAAAGATGTCAGCCCTTTACTTAAGCCACTGGCAAAGAAAGTGCAGAAACGATTTACAGTCCCAAGATTTGCATCCAAAGACGATTCCAGAAGAAGGGTTGCACCAGTGTATTGTGCTTCTAATGAAGAATCTGAGATGGTGAGGTTCACTTTTAAAAGTCTCTTTAGGTGTATTTTTAAACCAAAGTTTTGGGACATGTATTAAAATCACTTATGTTTTTTTTGTTAAATTGAAAGTGTTGAACAAGCTAAACAAAACCAGCGGGCTTTGACTCATTCAGAAAAACGTTCCTGCACTTGGCGCAGGGTGACACGTCTAATGTCATCCTTCGATTGGTTCACAAATATTCGCGCCACTGTCTCAAACAAATGACATTGAATTTATGTAACACCGCTACATACCTCGATGTAGTAAAATTTATTTCCCGCTCTTAAGGGCCGGTACGCGGTTTGTGATTGAATTGCTACCTAGAAATATTTGGTGCTCTATCTACTCTACTAATCCGTATCAGAAATAAGGTTGCGAGGCCGGGCCGAATTGGTCAACCGTGTTTCCTCGCGCTTGGTTCACTTACAAAATTGTTTTGCTGTATTTTTAGCCTCAAAGAAGAATTGTATCGAGAAAAATCAACCAGGAGCAAATTAAGATCGATCGCAAGCTAGCTTGGGAGCGGGTTAATGAGCTGCTTGGTGGCAATGATGATGATGATGAAGATGAAGTGAAAGAAAAAGAAAAATCAGGTAAAAAATATCAAAATTACACTTTTTTCCGGGGGGGGGGCAATACTCATAACTCTAATGACCCCTCTTTATATAGCCCCTCTTTCCAATAAGCTCTCTACCTTTGAAACCGCCTGAGCATTGATAAGCTCCCCCCGGGTCTCTTAGAGAGGCCATTGCAAAGCTAGAGAAAATGTTTTAATTCTGCAGCTGAATAGTTTATTTAAGGAACGACATATTTTAGTTATATCCTTATGAAATTGATGACTTCATGAAACTCAAGTTGTCTTCTCCAACCTCATTGTTAGCGTACAAGATCTATTGTGTTACATGTCATGTGACTGATACCTTTGTCACAAACACCCTGTGCGTGTCGAGGGGATGATTCCTGGTTCTCCTTCGTTGCGTGACACATTTCTACTCCACTCTCTACATGATAAACTTGACGACCTCTCCTTTTCACTATCCACTCGAATGGGTGCGTCTATTTTATAAACCCTAAAAGTAGATGGAAAAAAATACTATAACTTAGGATTATGGTTGATATTATCGTTTGTTATCGTCAAGTTACTTTATGATTAAGGATTGTCGTTTATGTTATCTTGTCAGATACGACAACAGTTTCTTCAGCTGTGGCTACTTCCACTTCAGCTTCGTTATTCAAAGTTCCCACTGCTGGTGTTGTGACAAGCAGAGGAACAATAACTACCACAACTGCCCAGAGCCTCATCACCCCAGTCCCTAGTTTGGGAGATCCTCGAAGGACCACAGGTAATCAGGGCGTCCCTTCGTCAAGTGTCTCTAGTTCCAATCCCACAGTGCACAGCAATGCCACTGCTACGCAATCCCAAAGTTCTACACTACCCGCGTTACCATCATCCCAACAGCGGCCAGGAGTTGATTTGTTTTCCAAATCGTCGAAAATCGTTGGACCTTCGACTGCTTTTACAGGTCAAGGACTAAAAAATCCTTCTACACTACAGGGGAAGACTGGTACCACAAGCTCATCAATTGCTGCTGCTCAGTCACAGGCAAACCCAGCGCAAACGTCAACTGTTACAACAGGACAGGTTTCCTCAGGATTTCAGCTTTCATCATCTTCCCCATTTGGGGCGTCACCCTTTGCTAAGCTAGCATCAACGAATCCACCAACTTTGGACACCAATATTATTACTTCCCAAAAAGCAGGTTTCAGTTTCTCTACAGTTCCTTCATCGAACGTATCAGGGATGCCGTTGTCCACTGCTACAACAAATTCGAACGTGCAAGCAGGATTCAATTTTTCAGCTTCTAATAGTACACAAACTGTTTCTGGTCAGAAATCAACACAAAATACCCAGGTCACAACCTCTTTGAATTCTTCAACTTCTTTCTTTTTAGGAAAAAATACCTCAAAAACTCGTGAAGCGTTGGCAAATGGCAATATAACTGCTGCATCTCAAAGTCCTTTTCAAACACTACCTAAGACCACACAGAGTAGCTCTGTTCTAACTGCGATTCCATCGACAAATGTATTTGGTCAAAGCGCCGTGGCGCCCCAGAATTCCCTTGCATCAACAATCCAAAACAGAGGTACTTTCGGTGTAGGCAACATGCAGTCTGTAACTGGACAACAAGGTCAAACTTCGTTTGTTTCCTCGTTCAGTGGGAGTGGCTTTGGAGCCAAGCCTTTGCAAAACGCACCTCAAGCTTCAAATAGCACGAATTCTAAACAAAGTCCGTTGACCCAAAATACTTTTGGAGCGCCGTCTAACCAGAATGCTTCCCAGAGTGCGTTTAGAGCGAATCCTGCGCATAGTGCCTTTGGAGCGCCGCAACAAAACCAACACGTGACTCCAAGTGCGTTTGGAGCGCAAAATGCTAACAGTTCCTTAAACGCAACTCAAAAGACTTCTCAAAGTGGTTTTGGTACTCAGTCTTTGCAAAATGGTTTTGGTTCACAACAGAAAACGACGCAAAACCTCTTCGGAAACCAGGCCAATCAAAATGTATTTGGACCGAAACCAAATCAAAGTGGTACCCAAAATGCTTTTGGCACCCAATCGACGCAGTTTAGCTTCGGAGGTCAACCAAATCAAAACACTACCCAAAGTGCTTTCGGGGCAGCTTCTAACCAGAAATCGTTCACTTTTGCTGCAAATACGTCGCAAAACGCTTCCAGTTCGCCTTTCGGTGGGTTTGGAGACAAAGCTGGTACCCAGAATGCCTTTGGAACAGCGCCCTCCCAGAATGCTGCGGCTTCTTCTGGTGGATTCAGTTTCAATTCGAATGCGACGGCAAATAACCCAACATCCGGTGGTTTTAATTTCAGTGGCGCTGCGAACAAAACAGGAGGATTCCAATTTGGTAAGATCTGGACAAAGTCATTGCTCTTGTTTGAATTAATTTGTTTCACTATTTCCCTTTTTTTTTTTCCACAACATTTAAAACGTAACCTTGAGCCGAACAATAAAACAGCCCATAGAACTAACAATAACACAATCTCCTGGTTTATTCCGCTTCAATCTAATTCACGAAACTCTCACTAAATTCGATGGAAAAACTTTCCATAAGCTTGCGCTCTCACAACCTTTTTGTTCTCTTTTCCACACGCACGTGCTCACCACCTTATTTGGTAGCCCTAGCCCAAATTTGGTAGTACTGCTCAACGTTACAAAACTGTGAGGGGTAGGCTTGGTAAAACTCTCGTACAACCTTTCATAGAACCTAGAAGCGTCCAAACTTCGGGATATTGTTTAAAGACAAGCTTGGGTTTAAAGTTAACCAATCAAAAGCAACGATGCAGTTCTTGCCCAAAGATGGAATTAGTAGATCGAATAGTGTTTTCCTTCATAAAAACTCTCGTCGATTACGAAGAGGCAGTGAAAAGCTTAAAACAAAAAGTAAGCCATGATATTTATCAGGAAGTGCTGGACCTTATTCCACTACTGCTTAAGTAGAGTTCATCGCTGCGAAGATCGCTGTGATATTCATTTCTTAACCGCTGTTCACATCTATGATTTTCGTATATTTACAATCAGTAATAGGTCATAAATGACGTCAAAATGTTGTAAGAACAGTAGTGATACGCTCGGCTGCGTCTCATGTACCGCTTGTTTGTTTTACCAAATCTGTGATCTATTTCTGAAGAGACGGACGGAAAAATGGAATCTTTTTGTTAGATAGAAGGTCTGTAAACAGATTGTTTATTTTAGTAATTAGTAAGCGACCCCGCGAGAAGTATTGGCACTGAAGTTTCGTTGCCTTGTTTTCATAGGGTCTTCAGTGAGTAGCAATAGCTTCGGGCAGTTTGGGCAAGCTACAGCTCCTTCTGCAGGTAAGTATATCATGAGCTCTCGGGTTCCTATCTTTGGTTTGTCACAGGTGAGGCCGTAAGGAAGGATGTCAGTGGCAGGTGTATTTTTGAGGGCCGCACTCCCAAATCAAAATCACGCGTCTGTTATTTAGGTGAAGTTGTTTAAAAGAGGAATAAATTTTTCATCAGCAAGGAAATATAAATGGCTTCGATATGAAGTCCTTCAATTCCTAAATTTGTTCTCTTTGAAGCTTTTAATTAGGTTGGACAGTAGTAGGTTAGGCAAGCAAACCAGTCAGGAGGATACACGGTGCACCGGTTCTTCTAACCCTTTGCCTTTTACCAGTTATCTGTGTGAAAATTCTTCTCACTCTGTCAATACCTTGTCAAGCATACAGTCAGTAAGAATTAAGAAATTTATCATTTAGGGAATATATATCAGAAATTGCAGGCTGTCAGTTGAACAAGTGAGCTTTCACGTAGTGCAAGTAAATGGGTAAACCTATTTTGAAAGGTCTCACCGCTTGCCCCTCCATTCCTGTCAGTATCTTTCTTTCTCTCTCCCTCCTTACCCCCCCCTCCCCCTATTAGTAGTAGAAAGTCGCATTGGAATTTTATTTTAATTTGTTTTTTTTGAGCTTCATAAAAATTTCGCAGTCGCGCAGAATCTAATGTAACGTTTTTCATCACTGTCTATTTTCATGGCAGTTCCTGCAGCACCTGCGCCTAGTGGGGGTTTTAACTTCGCCCCAGTTGGCACATCGGCAAGTCCTTTTGCAGCACCTACACCCGCACCAGCCTTTGGGGCGTCAAGCACACCGCAAGGGGGAGGCAGTAATCTGACAGCAAGATCAAGGGTTCGCCTAGCGGCCCGGAGACGAGGAAAGAAATAACTTGCGGAAAATTGAAAATTTGGCGCTGTATCAGAGATGATTTTAAGTACATTCGCATCACCGCTCAGTGTACACGTTTCGAAGGCAACAGTGACGCACTGAAATGGTCGGCAAGTCATGATTTTTTTGCTTGTTTCGTAAACAAGAAAGATGTCACCGTGCTTCCCAGGCAAATGTGTAGGAATCTAGTGGGAGAAGAAGTTGAATGTACAAAAGTGGTAACGAACGACTTTGCAGCGTTATCCTTTGCTGTTAAACTAAACTTGGTCCATTTTGCGTGGCAATGCTGGCTTTTAAAAAAAAACGACTTGTAAATATTGTGTAGAATTTTCTTTTAATTGGACGAAAGAAACTCGTTTATATTGATTTTCCCAATCATAGATTATATAGCGATAGCAGAAGTAGTGTTAGCTGTTTAAATTGTTATTTTTGATCAATAAATGAATTTTTACTCGCATTTTTAGTTTTTCGTTGTGTTCCTTCAAAATCACGATTAGATTTACATTAAAATACGTAACCGTGTCTGTTGAAATTCAACTAATGTATGTAAATCAAGTGAGCATCCTTATCCATTCCGCTCTGACAAAGGTTTTACGTTGGAAACTTAAGCTTTGTTTACTCTTTAGTGTGCCCAATATACGTTATAAACTCAGTTGATAATGTTTATTCCCCTAGTTATAACTGGGCGCTGTGAATTCTCTCGTTCTTTATAGACAACTAGCCCATTGAAGACGTTCAGATTAGTAGAACGAAGCACCCCAGGGCAATCGGTAGCTGTGCAAATATTTATTTCATTTATATTTTCAACCCTTTTTCCGTTTGAACTCGACTTCAACTCTTCAGTGTTTTTGTTCATCTTTGTTTTTCCCGGCCTCTTTTTTTTCTTCTTCGATTTCTTGTTTGGGAGCATCAACTTCATCTTCAATCAATTCGTACAATTCTCCTCTGAAGGTGAATACCACTGAGGAGAAAAAGGAATCCGTGAAATCCGAAAGTTAGTTGAAAAGTACTTGAGAAGTTTTAGATAACTCTGACTCGCATTGGTCTAAAAGTCAGAGTAAATACAAGTTTTTTCTCGGCAAGTCACCCGAACGTTTTTGAATAAGAAGGCAGCAAAACTCCGACATCAGGGATTTTTTTTCCCCATTATTTTCCGAGATGGTGGCCGGTTTCAAGATGGCCGCCATTCTACAAACTGACCCAGAAACCCCTTGGGTCGAGGTTTCAGGGCAGCCTCGCAACAATCCAAAGCAGTTCTGTGATTGGCTCAACAAGAAAACTCGGTAAAGAGCCAAACTTCAAATTGAAGTTTAAAATTTTAAGTTCGAAAGTGTACACGACTTCGAAAGGATAATTGTTGAGGAAATTTAAAATTCATACAACTAAAAAAACTTGGTATTTTTTTCACAATTTTATATTTTGCGGAATATTCAAGCCCTTGAGTAAGTTCTCGCTGGCAATTGAAGTTGATAACTAGTTCCTGTGCTTATTCTGCAAGCTAGAGGGGAAATGCTGGCAATACGGATTCAGTTGCGAATGTCTGCTGCTATCTAAATTATATACAATAACGCCCAACACTTACTGACAATGACCCTTAAAACTCGCCACAGTCGAAGAACTATGATGAAAGCAAAGCCTTTCCAGGCCTTCTTTGCGCGGATAACGCTGAAGAAAAAATAAGAAACATCGAATGCAAAAAAATAAGTACAGAATGACTTAACGATGAGGACTGACTGAATTAGGCCCTAGAGATTTTACGGATTGTAGAAAAATGAACGATGTTTCTTAAAAATTACCTCTAACAGGAACTGAGTTCACTTAATTGCAGACACTCACCTCAACACTATTTCGATTACAAATGCCGATACCACGATAAACGCATCAAATAACTATAGACAAGAAGTAGAAAGTTAGGTTTTAAAATGACTGAAGTTTATGTTATAATCATTAAGGAAAACACGTTCTTTTGTTGAGGTCTTTACCTACCTCCAATTTCTCTTTCGAAAAATACTCGCATCCCATCGCGTAAAACTTGAGTAAAACCTACAAAAATGAGCAAATGTAACCAATCCGAAGAATGGAGATCACTCTTTGTCCTTACGTAAAATTCATTATCGTAATGATGGAGATCTACTTCCGCTGCGATTCAAATATGTAAACTTATCCATTGAGGCAGAGCTCGAGCTGTCAATTCACTCCCGTGAGCCAGCTAAAATCGCTTGTAACCGCCTCGCGGTTAGCTCAATGGATAGACCGCTGGACTGTTGTGCGGGAGGTCGAGGGTTCGAGCCCCGGCCGGACTAACACTCAGGGTCTTAAAATAATTGAGAAGAATTTGCTGCCTTTCTATAACATCAAGAAATGATTAGATATTCTAGTCTTCTCGGATAGGGACGAATAAATGGAGGTCCCGTCTCCTGCAGGGTTGAGGTAAGAGACGTTAATTTCCCACACGAGATTACTGTGTGATGGATGTCCTCCCCTGGGGTGGGTTGGGTGGGTTTATTAGAGGGCCATGTGCTAGAAAACTCTTTACTGGGTTAATCATGTATCTACCCTCTCGAAATAAAGAACATTGTATTTTATTGTACATTGTATTGTAACATTGTAAAACCGGCATCTTAACCGGCTATTTTTGCCTCATTTGTCACCATAACTGTAGATGGAGACTCAAACAAATTTGAAGAACAGGCATTTCCATGTTAGTGGAATTGAAAACATGATTTACCAGTCAGGTCTGAACGTGTGAATTCATCCCAAGTTCAGAATCTGGTCGAAGGTTTGTAGGATTTGCATGACACGCCTGTAACATTTTAACTGAGTAGTTCCCAGTCTCGCGCGTAATCTGACGGAACAACATGGTATCCACGTAACTTCATCAATGGCCACCCACTATATCTCATTTGCCTTCTGCTAACTGATTGACAGCTCTGAAGAAGACGTACCTCAAAGACGAAGATTGCAAGGATGGACAGACCAACAAAATGAAGCAGATGCCGGGACACATGGGTCTCATCTGAAGAAAGAAAAGAACCAATTATTTCTTTTCCTTTCTATCATGGGTTTATTGCCCACAGGTACCCCTGTCAATTATCACGTGTTCAGCAACATGGAAATACCCCGCCAGGATCCCCTTAGGTACGAAACCGTATATACGAAGTGATTATCGATGGAAATTCGAGTTGGATCCCGTAGAACCTCAGAATTTAATCTGGTTTCATAGTCATAAATGCTTAAAACAACATTTCCAAGAATTCCAAGGTGTAGGCCCATCAACGTAAGCCCTACAACTTTCGTACGTCTCTGAAAAAATGACTGCTACTTATGTAAGACTCACTAATCGCAACTAACAAGAAATTCTTAACCGTGATTAACAACTCAACAAGACAGTTGGCTTGTCATAATTGTAATTGGACAGTGTCAGTAAGACGGTAAACGTGCTATGCCTTTATAGTTGGATAATTAGTGTCATTTAATTTCCTCCCCGGACTAATTTTTTGTGGGAAATAAAAATGTCGCCTGCTAAGTTTTTATGAATAAATTCTTCCAACCAATAATGGTGTGTTTCTCAAATTTTGTCATAGTTTTGTTTGACTGGTAACAGGACTTACTGTCAGCAGAATTTTGTAATTATTCTCTTGATGGCAAATCAAGCCTGAGCTTTGCGGTCGTCAGTTTTTCAAACAAAGAGATGATTCAGTTCCAGGTCGTCTGATTAACCGAATAGGACTCCACTCTGTCTTTTAACGATTATAAATAGAATTTTGATTACCTTTGATAACATTAAATTCCATCAGCATGAGGACGAGGTTGATAATGACTTCAATTAAGACCAGGACGACTATACTGACCTGCCACGTGACCCCGGTCAACATTTCAGCCAATGAGTGACGAAGGACGCTTGAAAAGGGAAAACAATGTGGATTCATTTGATAGTCAGCGTGTTTAAAACACAGTTTCAATTTGTAACATGCTTTGATTGAAAAATTTCAAATGCAAAAGAAAAGGAAATTTCGTTCTTATTGGTCAAGGGTAGCGTCATATCTCGCTAAAATCACCTCGCTCGAGGTGATTTTAGTAAGGGCACTAAATTTCAAAATGGCTGCCCCGTGTTTTATCGATTTTATGCAAGAAGTGATAAAAGTGATAGAAGGTAATACAATTCTGAAGAGCACAAAAGATGCACACTACAGGTGAACTAAGTTTGGTTTGGCGTAATACCTTTTAAAAGAAACATGAAGTTTTTACTGATTGAATTAAAAAACCTGTAAAATTCTAGTTGGAGCCTGTTAGTTATCTATATACGAGTTATCAAAACAATTTTAACAGAATGGTTTCAACAACAAAATGGATTTGAAACAGAGTTCAAAGGCAATTATACTAAAACCCTTGTTCGCTTCAGGATCAATGAATATGGTTGAATAATCAACAATAATTTTTAAGAAGATAGTCTTTATGCCAGCATTATGCTCTATGCTCTCTGACAATAGAATTATGCCCCAAATTAGACCGACAAAATTTATCTGAGTTTACCAAGAATCAACTGAGATAAAAACTTTGCTTGACTAGAGGGAAAAAAAAACCAAAATTTCTAGTTATTCAAGATATCGTGATGTTTTCAACGTCTTTAAGATGCGGCTTTTAGCAAATGATTGGCGTCCGGATGTCATCATAAAGCTCCTCAGTCACTGACTTGGACTAAATTTTGAATAAAATATACATGGCGTTTTTTTTTTGCTTGCAACGGTACTCCGTTTGACACAAACAATAGGTCTTGGGTCGTTGAAACCTTATATTTGAAACAAAGTGTTATACTATGAAAAAAAAAAGAGAGCGTTTGGTTTCTTCAGAAAACTATGTTGGATTAAAATAACTTTCGGCTTTTCACCCATTCACTTTAGCAAAACTGACGTTGCGAGGCCACATTGTCTGTCTATGAAAGCAGAATACATTTGAGCTTCTTATCGATCACTCACCTCAAAATGATCATGAGTCATTAACACGTTTAGCAGATAAATATTCAGTTCTACCTGCAGCACTCCTGGAAGCTGCCCTGCTCGTATGTTTCTGTCAGTCTCCTTCGCCATATCTCCATATATGTTTTTCTGCCATCTTCCTTGTCCGTTTGAGTGAGTTTGGAACTGTGCATTAGGCCAAAAAAAATTAGAAATTGTTGGCCATATACTTCAGAGATCTATCGATAATAAAATTTAGTTTCTGCCCATTGCAAAAAAAACCGACATTCTTCGGTTTGAAATGTTTCTGCCAAAACTTTGATTTTTTTCTAGACAGTCTTTTCATTCAGTTACAAGCGAAGATCAGATCGTGAGGTCCATGAAGGCTTTTTTTTAACTGATGCAACCTCATACGATCTTAAACATCTTATAAAAATTGTCAACCAAAAGAAAAGAACACAACATGTAAGTGTAAAACATTATATTTAAACGAATCACTTCCTAAAAATAATTTAGCTTTAGTCAGATTCACCAGTTGAAGAGTTGCGATAATTTTTCCCATATTGAAACCCCTGGCAGTTACCATACATTTTGCCAAACTTCTATAATTATGCGAAGCGTTTGTGAAACGTTCATTCGGCGAGGCCTTGTTGTTCTAAAGTTTGACAACTCGAATGTTTACAGTATTGTCAGCAGGCTTGGATACTCAATGTAATTGCTCGAATATACGAATTCGTTTCAAATTGTCAGAGACGTTAATTTGACGAGGTGTTTTCGTCGTTAAAGTTTGACATGGAGAATGTTTATAGTATTGGCAGCATGTCCTTGGATACCCAATGCAGTTGCTCATCTATACAGTGAATACGTTTGTATGAATACCGAAAGTTCAAATAAAATACACGGTAATTTAAAAGTGATGTTTTTGTGGCGTTTTCCTAGACTTTAAAAGCGAACTTTTGAAAATGTTAATTCCTTTTATACCTCTCAGCCATTACGCTCAGGTGTTTTTCCTCAGAAATGAGCTTGTTTCTTCACACAGCTATCGAAATTCCCGCCATATGGTCTTCTTTTTGTAAGAAGTCTTTGCACAATTCACACAGCCTTCTCAAGGATTCACTTCGGCAATATTCAGCTTTTCTCGACCGACAATCGATGCGAGAGGCTCAGTGAAAACTATAAAAACAACTTACTCGAGAAATAAAATAATTCACCTACAAAAACGTCAACGAAACAAAGAAACTAGAAATTAGCATACGCAAATGAAGTTCATCAGATATGCCTTTCACGTTTGGTTCCTGTTAATAAAATCAACATCTTGCATATGGTTTTCATTCGCCAGATAATTTTTTTTCCATTTTATCCTATTTTCTTTCTTTTCTACATGGTATCACCGTTCTAAATTTTAATTATTGCAAAAAAGTCATTTTATGCTCTTTTATTTCCAAACGTCTCCTTCCATAATGTCTTCTTGTCAAAAACTCTGCATATCTCAAATTACAGCGTATATTAGGGCGATATGTTGGCTAAAATATATTTTTCCAGGAGATATATACTTCCTGGGTTCTTTAACAATTTCTCGCTGAGATCTTTTAGTGTATAAGTCAACATTATCATCTTTTAAAAAATTAAATCTTCTTTTTGTTGCTTAGGAAATCCGTGTGACTAACGGTCTATAAAATAATTTTTCCGCCCGACATTAATCGTCGTTTTCTGCGCTTTTTGGTAAACTAAGTGGCCTGTTATAATTTGAAAACAGCATTTATATTTTAATTGGTGAACTACATCAAGAGATCTCAGCTGGCGGAGAGTCTCAGCATCGCTGACTACCTCACACGCTCAACAAAAACGAAAGAATTAATCTTCATAATTGAAGTAATATTCATAAACTGTTGGCAGGATAGCCGGAACAAGCCATATTCAAGTGAAAAATCGGAGAAGCTGTTAGTTTCTACGCGCAGTTGTACAAAATCAATTGCCTCACGAAAAGAATAATCCAAAATTGCGATGAAATTTTTGAAAATACAAGGAAGACTTCCCTTTGATTCAATCGACTATCGGTGTTGGTTTGAGCCTGCATTAACCATTAAACGCGGAATATATGAGGCCCAGGCCCCTATGGGTTTATAACATTCAGAGTTGTACGTGAAACCTTCTGACAGTGGTCCTCGACAAGAGAAAATTATATCAATAACTTCGACATGGATGGGACACTTGTTCGTCGCCTGAGCTTTACTGACATTTTAAATGTGTCTGTGTTCAGCGGAGCATGCATCTTTATCGCGTTACTCGTGTGCAAACGATTTACAGAACATCCATTGAACAGCCGCCTCAGAAAGACTTCTAAAGTCGATGAATTCATTCAAAAGCAACTGGCGACGAATCTTTACCGAGAAGATTTCGATTTACTCCCGTCGGTGATGGGAAAAGATGACGATTTGTACTCGATCGAGAAATGTGGTAGTGTTATGGAAGGTTATGGCTTCTTCTCAGTTGATGTGACAGGAAGGGAACAAGACATTGATATCATGGTTTCACCAACGATTCTAAGTGTTCACGAAGACGACATTGACGTTAGCCGTACCCCTGTGGGGTTTGTTTGGGTGCAAATCGACGAATTATTACAACGGATGAAAAACTCTGGATCAAACTTGCTTCAAATTCTGAAGAAAGCGAATCAGCAATTTGTAAGTGCGAGTGCAATTTACAGTCATTTCCTCCGAGTCACGCAAGAGAATTTTAATGATGGCGACTTCGACGTTGTACAGAATGAACCGGCTATAACATTGAGAGCAAAAGAAATAAATGCACGAAGGTATGGCTACATGAGAGTCATGGACATTGCTGTCGCTTTGAGTTTCTCTGGTTGGCCTCGAAGTGCAGTAGAATGGTTGAATCGAGAAAGCAGAGACTTCCGGCTTCTAAGTACTGGTACGATACAAAAAATTGCCAGAGGTGGGTGTCATTTGGTATACAAGCCATCAGGCTCCTCTGAAAATTCCCATTTAGATTGGAGGTTTTCATTCTCTAAAGCAGAGAAAACATTGCTCCAGTATCACAGTGACAAACACGCTTTAAAACTCTGTTACATCATGTTGAGGTATGCTTACAAGAAACACCTGAAACCAAGGCTGGGAAACAAGAAGATTTTAGCGTCGTACTATTTGAAGACAATATTCCTTTGGCTTGCCGAAACAGATACTGGCTTCGGTTACCATAACCTCGCTGATCCCCGCTTAGGCGCCTTGTTTGAACTTATGATAAACAAAGTGAGGGAAGCTTACGACAAACATTTTATGTCTCATTACTTTATTAGTCATTGGAACTTGTTGCGTGACCTGTCGAAATCAGAGCTTAATCACGCCCAAGACCTCCTGGATGATCTTTCTCAAAATAAAAAGGAGTATATCAGTTACATTCAAGATATCAGAGAGTATATTTTACCCTTAGCCAAGCAATCTGGAGGAGCTTACAACGAACTTCTCGTAATTATTGACGAATCTGCCACGAGACATACTCTTTTCCAAGCTTTTTATATTTCGAGTTTCATCTTTGGAACACTCATATTCGTCAAGTGTGTTCTGAATGCTCTCTACTTAGACATAGCACTGTGTTCAGTATAAGTTTACCAAGAGGAGTATCTTACTTTATTTTAACCCGGTGGATTTAAATACCTTTGTTTGCACAGTACTCAAGCATCAGAAGAGCTGTGACAGGCATCCAATTCTATTCTTTCAATGTCCCTGCGGATTCAAACGTTATCGTTATGAATAAAGGAGATTATTATCCAACTACACCTAGACGAGTACAAATAACGCCATAGACGAGTACAAATATCACGCGGTATTTGTACTCGCCTATTGTAGAGTACCGGTAGAACAGGTTTTCTCGCATCGCGCAAGCGAAGAATTGGATTGTAGTTACGAAAAAAAACAAAACAAATGGTGGACAATTTGAATCATATTTCCGACTACGAAGAGTCAGAATGGCTGGCAAATATAGATCCAAGTTCATTAGATGAATCGAACGAAGAAAAGCAGCTAGACGACCAGAAAATTTCTTCATTTAATGAAGAAAATGGAAACAGTAACACAACAACGCGCCAAATCCGTTCCGCTTTGCATACTTCTGTCACGCACTCCCCGTGAATAAATATCCGCGAAATTCGCCCGCATTGAAATAACAGTTTGGCGTGTTGGATAATAAATAACTTATTAGACGTTTTGTTGTGTAGTATCGCTGAGTATTTTTACTCGTTATTTGTATTTTGACTCGCCCTACGGGCTCTTCAAAATACGGCACAACTCGTAAAAATACTCAGCGATACGACACAACAAAACGTCTAATAAGATATACTTATCGCCAGAAAAAGAAGCACTTGATTGCTATACAAAGGCTCTACGTCATTATCATATGAGATGTAGGGAGAACTGCATGTTTAGAGAATAGGCATACTTATGTCAGGGTTTAAAAGGTTAATTTATTACTCCATGTACTAAAAGTAAACATCTAATTAGCGTAATGCTAAGTCTTTCTGTTAAAAGTGACTTTTAAGGTCTAGTAAAAAAAAAAAATAACAGTTCTTGCATAATGACCCACGCTACACGAAATTTGGTCTTGCCGTACTACAAGCAAGGTACGTACTATAACATGCAACATGCAGTTAGTGTCTGTTCTTTATGCAGATTTTGTAAGAACTCGGAACAAGCACAACCCCCACGATACCAGAAAGTTCGGGAAGCGGTGCCCCTGGTGCTGGCTCGAACTTGAACTGGTGCAGAAGCCTAGAAGCTACTAGAAACAGCTCTATCTTGGCCAGCGACTCGCCTAAACACACTCTTCTTCCGGCACTGAATGGCAAGTAACTTCGATAACCCTCGGGGCCTGAAACTGAGGAGTTACCTCCCGCATCAAGAAACCGTTCAGGCTTGAACACATCCGGATCTTCCCATTCCTTTGGATCGTGATGAATCGCCCACAGATTCGTCATCATCATTGTATCCTTGGGGATGTTATATCCCCCCAGGGAACTTTCCCGTGTTGATTTGTGAGGGATCGATAAAGGGGTAGGGGTTGCGATTCGCAGCACTTCTGCCACGGTACTCTCCAAATAAGGAAGACGACCTCGATCTTCGAGTCGCGGTTTTCTATCACGACCAATGATATCATCCAATTCTACATGGACGCGCGATTGGATATCAGGGTAATTAACCATGTAAGCTAGTAACCACAGCAACGTTGCGATAGTGGACTGAATGCCAGCGTTGAATACGTCATTCATTATCATTACCAGGTGGTCTTCCGTCAATACCTGTGAAACTCCGTCTTCTTCTTGTGCTTCGTAGAAAGCTTTTAAGAGCGCATCGGTCAGATCTTGGATATTTATGTCTTTTCTGTTCGCACTTTCATCAAACTTCTTTTTGTGTTCGTAGTACTTGGTATCTAAGACTGCGTCTCTTAACTCTTTTGCCTCTCTAAGGATTCGTCCCTCTTCAATTGGGAAAAAACGCAGCCATGGAAGCATTTCGAGAATATTAAAACCTTTGAAAAGGCGGATGAAGTGATCGTTATACTTTATAATTCGCTGGAATTCTTCGTCTTCGAGCGCATAACTTTCTCCATAAGTAACTGCGCAAATCACATTTAAAACCATTAGACTGATGTCATCCCTGGGATCGATCGCATTTCCTTGATGAGCGGAGAGTCGATCTAACAGTCGTTCTGCTTCACCGCAGATCCTTTCCTCCAACTGTTTGAGACCACTTCCGTACATGCGTAGAGCAGAGTGAACCAGTTTCCGTTGCAAAATCATGGTCTTTGAGAAATCCGCAAAGAAAATGTCTTTAGCCTCTCGTGTAAGGTAATCTCCAATGAATGTCCGGGGCCTCCCAGCGAAATCATCTTTCTTAACTAGCAAGGCCTCGCGAGCCAAGTCAATGGAATTGATTAGGATACACTGCTGACCACCCGGTAAGTACAGCGTGAAGATGTTCCCATATTCCTTTGCGAGGTCAGTCACGGCCAAGTGAATCGGTTTTCCTACCAACTGAGTCAAATTGCCTATCACAGGGTACGGACGAGGACCCGGAGGGAGATTTTTGGGCGTTGTAGGGGCAAGAAACAACCACCATCCCAGTGTGAAGAGAGAAATGAAGATAGTGGCTTCCAAGATCATGTTGCAACTGCAAGACAAATGAGAACAATAAAAAACAATAATGAATAAAGATCTAAGTTGAGTATAAAGTGAACGTTTTTGGGACCTGCATACAACAGACTGAGTATGCATTGGTTCAAACTCTCGCGTAGGACCTGACTTTTTTTTCTATAATCTGCGTTAGCCTTTTCTTCATTTGCAGATATTCTCGTTCTTTTCTTTTAACACAAGATTTTATCGTTTTATCTTTTTCACTCATTCAGTTAGGTAACAGAGGGTTTCTTCTGCAGTGCAATATGTGATGATCTGTACAAGGGCCAAACTTTCGTGAGGACAAGACGATCAATAACTTCGAGACTCGCTCTGAATGACAAACGCTTCATTTCGTAGATCGACAAGGGATCTTGATCTTGACACCTCCAGCGCCCTCTTCGGCTCTGATTGGAGCACTTTTCCCTGGCAACCAATTCAAGTTACTAATGACGTAAACCGTTCCACTCGAATCAATGAATAGAATTTCGGCTCTAACAACTCACGCTCACAATATTTGCTGTAATTTTAGTATCAATTCGCAATAATAAATAAAATAGGTTCATTCATGAGATCAAAGGCCCTTTTCGGTTTGCTTTAGCATCACAAGTTGTTTCTATTTTGCACCACTTTCGCGTAGAGTTACCCAGCTTGATCTTTAAAACGCCTCATCTGTTTCAGCAACGACACGCGATCATTATTCACTAGTACGTAGAGATGAAAATCCAAAACAGCACTGAACCTCATACCTTCTCTCAGTAGCACTGTGTTCAAATATCCATTATTTCTTTCAACGGCTTGTATCTATTTTTTCTAAAGGTTATAGAGGAAACGTTCAACCTCCGGGTCATAAAAAAATATTCACATCGCTAAGCGGCTATGAACGTATTTTGAGTTCATAGCTGATTGATCTTTGTCACCCTAGAGGGCATGGAAACAGTTAATTGTTCTCTCTCGTTGTTAGTCAATAACCTTTGCAGTAATTCTGAGCAGAGATATCACATTTAAAGAAAAGAATATATAACTCACCTTTGGCTCTTTCCAAATCGGTAGGTTTCCTCGGCCGTGTATGGTATAGATCATTACGTAAGTTAGTGTTCAGTCACGCAGCCGCAACCCTAATTAGTGTTGTGTTACGCTCAACAATATTCATTGCAGAGGCGTGCTGGGTTGCCGAGCCTTTGAACAGGAGTGAGGCTAAGGGTGACCTTGTTATTATACAAACGTTTTCAAATGTAATTCATTAGATACTGATCTCTATCACAACAACGTCACCAGCAGCCTCACTCCAAAATTAAAGGCTTAGCAACTAAGTATACAGGTCAACTGTTGATTGGCCCATTGTTATCACACGGCAACCACTTAATATGTGGGGGGGGGAGGGGTGCAATTCATTGCGCGTTCTTATCGTAACTTGTTTGCGCTGTGAGGTCAAAGGGGCAAAAGAGTAATTATTTATGCATCCTTTTAGTGCGTGCGACATGACCAACGCGTGATCGATAAATGCAATGTAAAACAAAAATATCTAATTATTTCCTCGTACCTCGCATGCTACTACGCAATCATCCCAGACTAAGGAGAAATCGGCCCAAATCGAGACTTTTCGTTTCCAATTCAGCTTCGTGAAAGGTAAGCGTGAGAAAAGTTGTTCGATAATTGTTGCATTATTTAGCATTTGCTACCAAATCACGCTCTAAAAATCTACAACAAGGTCAAATATACGCCCGGGACGAAATTTGTCCCTTTTTTTTTTTACACGAACAGCGAAATAGCGATAATCGCAAATCTTGTATAGTTCAGTGGTAACGATAAATCAATTGCTTAGGATGGAATGATTCGAACCGATCGAGTAAAAAGCAATTACCATTTACATTTGTGAAAAACATAAGCGGCAATCGTGAATGTATTATCAACGTAAACAATAACAGCATCATGTTTTGAGCTCATCGAGAAGAAAAACCTAAAATTGAGGAGTACTTTCGACTGCCGGACACAGAGTATTTTTTTAATTCGTGTCCGGAAGCTTGCGGTAAATGAAAGAATTGTACCTCGATCCGTATTTGTGAAGGCAGTAAGCATACCCGTGAATTTACAGCAACCTAAACAAAAACAGCTATGCCCAGCATAGTATTATTCGAGCCTAATTGTGCAGTAAGCCCGAACATTGAGGAAAACTTTCGACTGCCGGACACGGAATATTGTTAAATTTCGTGTTCGGAAGCTCGCAACAAGCCTCTAAGTTACACATTTCCAAATAAGCACAGAGCGCCGAGCTTTAATGCAAAATGAAACGAATAATAATTTTAGGAACAAATCATGCCGTTCCCCAAAAGTTATTATGACATAACCAAAGTAAAGCGCGCGCTCTGATTGGTCAATTTAGCGTCCCCCATTTGCCCATGGGTGTACGCTGCTGACGTGAGCAAATGCAAAGACTATTTTTCCGCGCGCGCTTGTTTTTTTCTGGTCACGTAAGATTTGTTAAATAAAAGGGAACTCTTTAGCTACAATGTATCAATGTTATGTTATAAAACAAATGGTAAACACCACAGCGTACACTATTGAGTTATGGATGCACTTGGGAGGTTTGCTAAGCACTTAAGAAGCTAGAGTCGCTCTCGGCTATCGCCTCGAGCGACTCTTACGCTTCTTTCGTGCTTAGCAACCTCCCAAGTGCATCCATAACTCAATAGTGTACGCTGTGGTGTTTACCATTTGTTAGATACAGACCGTTTTAAAAGATTCTTATGTTAATCGTCTAATTTTTAAATACTAAGAGGCATGTAAGTTCATAACTGTTTCTAAATTTTTCACAATTTGTTTCTTTTTTTTTTTACTACTTTTAAACCTTTTACTTTGTAAAATAAGAAGTGTTGTTTTTTTCCTTGTGAAGAAATTACGCGACCACTGACTACTACTATTACCACAATAAAAGTTCGGAAAATTTGTCGCTTTCAAGAAGAAATAGGTGGTAATTTTTGCGCAGTTTCACGAAGCGTGAGCTTGGGATGCCTGTGGTTCCACAGGACATGGATTTGTGAATGCTACATCAAGTTATGCCCAGGTTTCAATTTCATTGTTTACTAGAAAGGAAGTCACGTATGTCCCCATGATCACGTGGAGCAAGCTACCATTGTATGTATGTGAGTAGAACTTGGATGTCGAAACCCTGAACTCTGCGCCTTGAGGTAGTAACTCGGAAACTGATTGAGTAAACGTCAGCAAGCAGACGACACAATTCTGTTTACACGAGACTCTTCTCTTCAACTGCGAGGTGAGGAATATTGGTTAGACAATATATTCTTGAATCATCTTTCTCCTGTGGACGTGGAACAGGATGCTCATAAATATGTGAGCTGCGTTATTATACAACCTCTAGTTCTTTTGAATGCTGTAAAAATTGTACTTTTACCACAAGCAGTTTTTGACTATCTCTTTTGCTGGTTATATACCACTGGCCTCCCAGAGCCACCCCCCCTCCCCCATTATAGCTAATACCGTAGCCAATCAGTCAGTTTATTTTGGTGACATGGTAACAACTTTTTAACGGCAGATCTTCCCAATTTGAAATCCCCACCTACTAGGATTTTTTTTCCCCCAAAATCCCAAAAATGTGAAACTCGTTTTACTTACTCATTGCATCCTCATTGTAGTCAATCCAGTCGTGAAAATGCGACCCCATCCAGCGACAAATCTCCATTAGCCTATTATTGGGGAGGAACCCCAATAATCACATTAGATGGTAAAGTGAAAATATTTCAATTTCAGCTGAGCTAGCCCTATAGCCAATGTATTGGGAAGCATTGATTCTCGTCGCCATTTCCACTGTGGTGTATCTTTTTGTGGTGCGCCGCTGGTCAGAGCGAAAGTACCGCTATCCGCCAGGACCGCGCCAGTTACCTCTAATCGGCAACCTTCTAGACATGGCAAAATTTAACCACGTGACCATGCGAAAGTTCGCGAGACAATATGGCGAGATCTACATGATGACAGTGATGGGGCAAAAGATATTTGTTGTTACTGATATTGAGTTGGCATGGGATGCCCTTATTCGGAAAGGAAACATCTTCGCAGGAAGGCCGAAACTGTTTATCTATGAAGCTCTACAGCCCAAAGGAGGAGCCATCGTTTTCGGTGACTATGGACCGCGCTGGAAGCTACTAAGAAAGATCACCCATTCAGCTCTTCGAATGTTCGGAAGTGGCGTTCAAAACTTGGAGGAAAAAGTTCAGCGTGAGGTGTGTGAGATGTGCGGTTATTTCAGAGAGTTACAAGGTTTCCCTTTCTATCCAAAGAAACGTCTCGCTCTCGGAGTGACAAATGTGATATTCTCGTGCCTTTTTGACACGCACTTCTCGACCGAGGACGAGCATCTGGAAGAATTCCAAAGGTTGAACGAAGAATGTATGCGTCTCCTTGGAACTGGTGCGTTGCTTGAAGTATTTCCATTCATGAAATATCTTCCGCTGAGCATTCACAAGCGCCTCAAAAGTTGCTACGACCTGAAAGAGAAACTTCTCTGGCCTTTTGTCCAAGAGCATAAACACACGTATAAAGAGGGTGTCATCCGGGACATCACAGATGCCCTTATTACGGCAAAGCACCAGGCGGAAATGGAAGATTCCAGAGTGAGGGGTATGTTGAATGAAAATTTGATTATGGAAACGCTGGGAGATCTCGCTGTCGCTGGGACAGATACAACCACAGAGTTTTTAACTTGGTCACTTCTTTATTTGGCATCCTACCCAGATATCCAAACGAAGATACATCAGCAGCTTGATGACGTCATAGGCCGCGACCGTCTGCCTTGCTTCCAGGATAGAAGCAGTTTGCCATATTTGGAGGCCACCATCTCGGAGATCATACGTCATAGCTCTTTTACCAACGTGAGCGTCCCTCATCGAGTGCGAAGCAACACAACCCTCGGGAATCACGACATCCCCGAAAATTCCCTAGTGTTTGTCGATCTCAGAGCTATTCATCACGATCCGAAGCATTGGAAGGAACCAGACGCATTTGACCCAACGCGGTTCTTGAACGAGGAAGGTAACTTCATTTGTCCAGCCACTTTCAGTTTCATCCCATTTGGTGGCGGTCCTCGCGGTTGTGTGGGTCAGTCCTTGGCTAGGATAGAGTCTTTTTTATTTCTAGCTGGCCTTCTTCAGCGTTTTAAATTTGAGTTTCCTCCAGACTCCTCCCAGCCAGATTTGGAACCGCCAGTGGACCCCATACCACGCGCAGTCTTGACAGCCAGTCCCTATAAATTGTCTGTGACTGAGAGACAATGAAACGCAACTTTGGGTCAATTTAATCAATCCATTGAAAACTCTGTATTTTATGCAAATTCCCTTGAGTGTCTAACTGCACGCAAAATGTCAGGGGGGGGGGTGGAGTTGTGGAAATGTATTTTTTTCCCAAGTTGTTTGATATTTACAGAGATTAGTTCTTAGGGATATTCAATAATCGAGTTTAATAAAAGTCGTTAGTTTTTTATGAACATGTCATTCGTTATCATTACCAGGTGGTCTTCCGTCAATACCTGTGAAACTTTTCTATCTTCTTCTTGTGCTTCGTAGAAAGCTTTTAAGAACGCATCGGTCAGATCCTGGATATTTTCGTCTAGTCTGTTCGCACTTTCCTCAAACTTCTTTTTGCGTTCGCAGTACAATGTACTTGGTAACTAAGACTGCGTCTCTTAACTCTTTTGCCCCTCTATAGATTCGTCCCTCGTCAATTGGGAAAAACGCAGCCATGGAAGTATTTCAAGAATATTAAAACCTTTGAAAAGACAGATGAAGTGATCGTGATACTTAATAATTCGCTGGAATTCTTCGTCTTCAAGCGCATAATTTTCTCCATAAATAACTGCGCAAATCACGTTTAAAACCATTAGGCTGATGTCATCTTTGGGATCGATCGCATTTCCTCGATGAGTGGAGAGTGGATTTAACAGTCGTTCTGCTTCAACGTACGAAGAGGGCACCATCCGGGACATCACAGATGCCCTTATTAGGGCAAAGCAAGAGGCAGAAATGGAAGATTCCAGTGTGAGAGGCATGCTAGACGAAAAGTTGATCATGGAAACGCTGGCGGATCTCACTGTTGCTGGCACAGATACAACCACAAAGTTTTTGACTTGGTCGCTTCTTTATTTGGCGTCCTTCCCAGATGTCCAAGTGAAGATACACCAGCAGCTTGATAACTTCATTGGCTTTGACCGTCTGCTTCGCTTACAGGACAAAAGCAGTTTACCATATTTGGAGGCTACCACTATGGAGATCATGCGTCATAGCTCATTTGTCTACTTTATCATCCCTCATCGGGCGCGAAGCGATACAACACTTGGAAAGTACGACATCCCAGAGAATTCTCAGGTGATTGTCGACCTTAGAGCTATTCATCACGACCCAAAACACATTTGACCCGATGCAGTTCCTAGACGACGATGGAAACTTCGTTTGCCCAGCCACCTTTAGTTTCATTCCATTTGGTGGCGGTCCCCGTGGATGTGTGGGTCAGTCCTTGGCTAGAATAGAGTTTTTTCTTTTTCTAGCTGGCCTTCTCCAGGAGTTCAGACCAGAGTTTCGCGCAGGCTCTGCTCTGCCAGATCTGGAGCCACCACCAGAATCCATTTCGCGTGGAAATTTGACACCAAGGCCTGACAAACTTTGTTTCACCAAAAGGCACTAGGTAGAAACTTTGAGTGAGAAGAAACGGACGAAAGTGAGGTGACTACAAAGAAAATTTCTTTAAGATGGTGATGCTTGAGTGGCCTGGAGATATAAAGAGCAGAACTGTATGCACGGTCTCATCTCAGTGTTCTTCATCTCCAAACCTCTCTCTTCTCCCTCTTTGCGCGCTTTTTTGCTCCATCCACCATCGCGTGCATCGGGGAGCCGGTTCATAGAATACATCTGCTTGTGTTTTAGCCTGATTTCAGTTTGGATGACGATTAAATGCGAGTTTATTCAAATCCCGCGTGGCTTAAAAGTATCTCAGCGAGTTTATGCCTGTTTCTCGTAAATTAACCTTTTTGCAAATCTGTGTGACAACGTACTGGAAATATAAAGTGTGTGTGTGCGACAGTCGAAAGAGCGACTTTCAGCTAGAGTTATATGTGATTTCGTTGCATTATTTAGAAGGTGTGGATATCATGTGATGACACAGACCAGTCTAAGTCTCGTCTACTACGTTGCGCAGTGTTTCCCGCGGAGGACAGTCGACTTGCAAAAGGAACTCATCAAATTCAGCTTAGGTAAAGACTCACCGCTTTCCCAATTCAGTTTTCAACTTTTTCACTCATCGAGGCAAGGTATTGTGGCAAATCTTATACAATGAGAACCACACAAGCCATTAAGTCAAAGGTAGTCCTGCACACATATCAGGTACACAAAAATTTTGAAATAAAGCAACGCGAAAAATGGGATAGACATATCTAAGATTCAAGTATCGCGAAAAGCAAAAAATTCACAGTTCACTGGGTTTTAGTTTCGTGTTTTCTCGGGCCACGAAAATTAAAAACACTTAAGGTGGCTCGTACCAGTTTCCTCGCGCGGGGAACAGGTCACTCTTGCGTGACGCGCGCGAGAGAAACGTACGAAAGAAGCGCGAGATCAAAAGATCAAAATTCAAAACAAAGATGGCGGCGCGTGGAATTTTTTTCTACTTTTGTGAGAAGTTTACCTAAGAGCTTGTATTTGATTTGTTTAGCGGTCATTGTGAATGCAGGAGATAGAAACTAAGATAATGAAGACGATTTTCGGAGAAGTAAAGGTTGCTTCACTTCACATTTAAAAGAAGTATTCAACCGATATGAAATCTTGCGACGCGAAAAAAGAAGAACTCAAGTGAAGGATAATCTACCTGAAGTAGAAGAAGACTTTGAAACTTCAAGGAAAATGGTATGATATAGCCAGAATTCATGTGTAGGATTTTTAAAACATCAGATCGTAGGTGCTGGCGCGAGCACACGCAATTGTCAGTGGTAGCTAAAACAGATCTTGAGCGAATGTCGATCTTCTGGAATTCAGACTTTTAAATGTGCGAGAACGCGCGTGGAAATTGCTAAACTCACGAAAGCTATTGCATGAAAACAAGTCCGGTGACCCCTTCTTTTTATTGTTCCAATATGATAATAACGTCGAAAGGAATCATCAGAAAAAAAACTAGAAAATTCTACGGAAGGAAATTTGCGATGTGTGAAAATTGCCCTTTTTGTAGATTTTCTGAAATTCCGCTTCGTAGAATTTTTTAAAAGTCTTTGCGCATTTTCCTTTTCAAGTGCCAAAAGCAATCACTGAAAAAAAATCAGGTCACCGCGTTAGTTTTCGAATTATTTAAGCCACAAGCTAAAAAATGCGTCTGAATAAGCCTATGAAAGCGTTGCCATGGAAACTGCTAGTGACGAAATGACACTTATTTTTGGATAACCTATGATTATGTAATTCAACCCCGTAAAAGTTTTCAACTGGCCTTGGTCAGTCTTTCTGTTGTATATTTTCAAAGTTACAAACCATCAAAAAGATGAAAACCGGTACGAGCCACCTGAATATCATAGCGCAAAAAATCCTTTCACCCCCACTCAAAACAGAGTGGTAAATCAATAGGGTACTCGTACTTGAATAATAAGCATTGTGAGAAATACATCTCGAGTATAACTTTTCCCCACTTTTGTTTCCTCTGACAGATTTCTATGAACGTTTCGATTATCTTTCGTTTGTCTCTTATGTTTGCCTTTGAAATTTTTCGCGGGAAATTGACGCGCGGGCGGCCAAATTGATCCCCGCGCGCATGCCCAACGTTTGACTGCTGTGTTTATACGGCTATTCTTCTATGTGCTTCAGTGGTCTCGTTTTCTTTCGGTAAGAATAGACCTATGCTAAGTAGCTAGATTTTCGCCGGATTCGTGCTTCATGGCAAACCTGAATGATAAGATTCCTGTGTTATTGACCACAAGAGTAAAATTTCTCGACGTCACCGGCATCCTTAGAACCCCGCTACTTAGCTGCAATTAGTGTCAAAAACTAGTCGACACACCATGTTCGAAGAGGTCTATTTTTTTGCAAAATAACACTCCCTTTTCTACCAGTCCCTTTTCTAAGTCCTTAACAAGATCCCCCCTCCTCCCTCATTAAATGTTGGCTAAAATTTTATAGAATCAACAAGTATTGTTTTTGGGGGAAGGGGGTAAAACGAGGTAAATATAAAGAGTGGTGTATCTTCGTTCAAATGCTAAAAAGACACAAGCATAAAATATAATTTAAAATGAAACGTGTTACAATTTGTAAGAAGCAAACAACAATTTAAATTTACGTAGCATGTTTCGATATTACTCATGCGTGCACCTTCATTTCATTCCACGTCATTTCCAAACGCTCTTGTTATAGTTTGAATTTATCTTGAAAAATTTATTATCGAATCACGACGTCAGACTACGCTTTAAATATTCGTTGACTATTTCATTAAAAATAGATTGGAAGCACTGGAAGGCAACAACTTATTTTAGTTTGTATTATTTTTGTTTTTCATGAGTTACTTCAAAATAAACCTCTCTTCCTCACGGCTCTCTTCGCGGTCCTAAATCAGTTTCACTGTCTTCTGGCGCTCTTTTTTCGTTCCATTCCCTGCCGAGAAGTTTTTACGTAGTTCGTGAGCAGCTCTTATTAGGGAGCTTAGGCAACCACGACGAAAGAGACGACGACGACGACGACGACGTTAAGTAATTGCGGAGGGTCTGGAACGAGGACGTCGTTTTTAGCGGGAAAATGAAACTAAGCAGTGTGAAGTTGCTCAAGGACGACGACGTCTGAAATCTTGTTTATTCTCGCTTCGTCAGTTTAAGAAATGACATCGTTCATAGACGTCCAAAACCTTCTTCTTCTCACTCATGGATCAAATTTCCGCATATATATCGAAAGTTCGAGAGTAGGTTATTCAATTCTTGAACATCAACAGTCCAAGGAATTATTAAGCTTTAGCTTCATTTACAATAATTTACGCATCGCAAAAGTTTAAAATATTAAATTTTACGCAAGTTATTTGAGATTTAAATTCAGTTCTAAGTGTTGCTGATATAAACAAACCTATTTTGCACTAGGTTTGTCTGATTTTCAACATGCTTTAGACTATGTTCTACCTTTGATGCTCCTTCCTTTGGCGAGCAAACGACGTAAGTCTGTCAATTTAATACTAGCTAGCGATCGGCACAGATAGCAGGCGTCGCGCTTCACCTAAGAATACTATTTTTTCCCGTGTGATTTTCTCGAAATAATTTTTATGGCTGTAAATCTATATCAAACATTTTGAAAATAGATTCGGAAAACCTGGCAGGTATTCAAGCTCATGTTAACACACCGATCTGAAGAATTCTTTGTTGTTTAAAGCGTCTCGATTGAAGAACAGCAACACGCAAAATTTTTAAGTAGCAATAATCCGGCAGTTCCATACACAGCTTTTGACCGAACTGAGAGGTGTATTACACTGCCATTTAAAACTTTTCATTCCATAAAAATGATAAACAGCACTCTTTCATAAAATATACTCAAATAAATTTAAACCTTACGTGGTCGCTTTTACCGCTTGACTTGACATCTGTTGTGCGGAGGAAGGAATATGAGTTGGTGGGTTTTCGAATTTTATTTGTTTAGAAAATTGAACAGGGTGGTTTAAATCAAACGAAGAAGCGAATACAAACTCCAACCGGCCATAGACTGTCTAAAAACTGACAATAAACCCGCACCTCTTGATGAGAAAAACTGCTTTGAAGTTCAAAAGTTCACGACGACGTGAAACAGGTCCTTCTCAAGTCGTCCACGACAAGACGACGACGGAATTCTTGGTTCGCGCTTACGCAGTGACGTTCTTGCTACTTCCGGTCGTCGTCCTCCGTTCGTCGTCGTGGTTGCTTAAGCTCCTTAATATAAGCGCTTCGGGACGAGAATGAAACCTTGAGTAACGCGAGCCGGTGAGAGGTCTACAAAAGACGTTGTACTGTCTGACCAGCGGTAAAACCTCGCCTCCACTTGTCTTAAATATTCCCGCGGGCGTTAAAACGCGCGTCCTGCAGCGCTAATAGTCAGCTTGTTATTTCCCGCGCGTTTCACGTAAAATAGCGCGAACCTTACTGCTTTGGCTTCTTTCGAGCTCACGTCATGGTTGATTTGAAGGCGCTCTTGTATGACTTACAAGGAATAGTTTTGGTGCCCTTTTTTCCAGCAATAGATTAACTTCCACTTTGTGAGAGAAAAATTGAAGAAAATCTTACCAGTCTCTGCAAACGCGAGACAGGTTACTTTCACGTAGAAACGGCAAAGCTGGGCATGGGCAACCGGCAAACGTGGAAAATGGCGGGAAAAAACAAGGTCACGTGGCTAACGTTACAGTTCGCGTTTCACGCAAACGAGGTGCTAACAATGAGTGCCTACCCGCAAGCTATATTTCACAGGATAGATTTGCTTATATTTATGACATCTCTTTGGAATTCGATTTCCTTACATCTTTTTTTTTTTTAATTTTTGGCGACTGTCTCCCATAGAAGGCGAAGCCACATATGTTGTCGAGATGAGCGAGTGAGTGAGTTAGTGAGTGTAACTATAGAATTCCGACCTCGACACGATTTTTCCCGCTGCTATCCTAGTAGTTCGACATTTACACTTGATATGCTGTTGAGTTCTCTCCTTTTGTTGTATCTGGCTCGTAACCATAAGCAACGAACGACAGCAGAAAACGACAAACAGCTCACAATTATTCCAGGGCGATGTAAAGCAAAGTTTTCCTTACAGAAATGTCTTGCATAAGTGCGATCGGTGCATCATGAAACATTAGGGATAATTTTTTTTCTTTGAAGAGAGAGCATTTTACGGTTTAGATCAGTAAATTATGTAGATCCGAAGATATAACCTTTTCAGTTCTTGCCGTGACACTACAAAAGATGATAAACATCTCAAAACAATTTCACAGTTGGCATCCACCGACGCATAATTTAAATTTGAATCAGTGACTTACGCCGAAAAGAGCTGCAAAATTTGTAAAGGGAGCATGTTGCGAACGATACATATATCTCATTAACCAAGCGCGAGGGCCGTACTGGGAGAATATCGGCCCGAGGTCTTGACAGTACGGACCGAGCGCAGCAAGGTCTGTACAAAAAAGACCGAGGGCCGATATTCTTCCAGTACGGTCCCGAGCAAGCTTGGTTGATAAGAGATTTATTATACGACTGAAGTTCAAAGGGACACAAGTGCGGTATCATTCGGGACCATTCGGGACAGTGCCCGGTCCAATACTTAGAGAATATTGGACCGGCAATAGAGTATTTTGATTGGTTGATTTTAGTTGTTGGCCCTCTGCCCGAGTCGTGTAATAATTTGAGTTATTCAACGGAATGATAGAATAGTCGATCGGTGGATTGGCGGGATAACTCAAGACGCGGAATCCCTTTTTGTATAAAACAAAAGTTTTAAAATCGAATTTCAATAAAATAGGAAATTTAAGATTTAACAGGCGAAATATTGATGAAAAGAAGCATACGTAATCATTGGAGCCCAGAGAATTGGGTAACCAGGAGACTTTCGAGCAAACCCTAGCTTTTTTAAATTATTATTATATTACAATTATTATCAGTATTATCATTGCTAAAATTATTATTTGTAACCATTTCCTTATCGGTTGAATGTCAATGAGACAATATATTCTTGAACCATCTTTCTCTTATGGGAGAGGGTATTCATAAATATGTGGAATGCCGCATTTTTTCTGTTTTTTAGAAAAATATTCTGTAAATGTAAATACAAATTTGATTGTTTGCAAACATGTATTTGAAAATCTTTCATGTACCATTTTGCTATAATTCTTGCAAATGATTTGAAATAAAAATCGATATTACTCTCTTAAGCGCCAATTTCCCTTAGCATTAATCTTTTTAAGTGGATATTATATTGGCCCCGAATCTGTCTAAAACAAAATTCATTCGAGAAGTTTTGAACGTTTAAATGACCTTCAAGGATTTTGAACTTGATCAGAACTGAAGAGTGAACAATTGAACCATTGTAATAAATATAATTGAGTTTATAATTTGAGTCTATTTAAAGAAACAAAACAGATAAAACGGGTTTAAAGCTCTTGGGGCACGTTAACCCCTCGTCGCCAGTCTCGCTAAATTAAGCGCTAATTAACAATGATTAGATTTTATGAGATATTTTTACTTCTAATCATCGATAGCTTTATATTTTCTCTGTTTTCTTTTCATGGTGGTGGGTGTCAATAGAATCTATTTTTAGGAACAGCTTCGCGTTACTTGTATAAGAAGAAACAAACTGTAGAATTTCGATTCGCTGCACTTCACTGATTTTTGATCAGGAGGGTTGTAAATTTGTCATTTGAAAAGAGTTGTACCTATAGAGGAAATCTTAGATATATGTATATTTTATACATTCCCGTCTTATTTCATCGAGCTTGTATCTTTAAACTTGTTTCTTCAAAATCGTGGTAATTAAGCATTGGGCTAAGCGAGTCTGTGGGTTTAAAAACAAGTCTATAAATAGCTATATTTTTTTTAATTTTACACATCAGTTGAAAACGCCAATTATAAATCAGTGAAAACCGGTATAAGTTCTCGAGTTCCGTTGACTCGAGACATTAATTGATCAGTCAAGTTGGCGAAAGTTTGGTCGGCTTTGAAGTCTCTCAATTTGAAATTGCGGTACTGAAGGTAAGTAGCTTTTAGAATCGAAGATAGACTGACAGCGACGAAGGAATCAGTAATGAAAACATACTTATAGCTGTTCATTCAAGTAAAATTGCCGAAGTAGTCAAGGTTCTGACGAAGGACTAAAGTTCAACACTTCAGTGTTAGAAAAAATCAAAGGTGACAAATTTATTACCAAATTTCCTTGTCGTACCCCCCACTGATGCGATACCACAGTTTCTTTAGAAGCTTGCCTCTTTATTCAAATATGGCAGTCGTTTGTTGCCAGCTCGCCAGGGGCAAGCCATCCAAACAAGATACTTTCTTTTTCCTCAGCTGATTTAGCGCGAGGTTTATTTCCTAAAGTAATCATTTGACACTTCAGAAATAGTAATAGTAATCAAAGTTTAATGTCTTTACGTGGGGCATGGTTACCCATATTGCCCGAGCCAGAGGCTCGTGTATGAAACTTAAGACAACAACCCTCTCATCCCACCCCAGGGGAGGACATCCATCATACAGTAATCTCGTGCGTGGGAAATTAACGTCTCCTAACCCTGCGGGAGACGGGACCTCCATTTATTCGTCCCTATCCGAGAAGACTAGAATATCTAAACCATTTCTTGATGTTGTAGAAAGGCAGCATATTCTTCTCAATTATTTTAAGACCTTGAGCGTTGGTCCGGCCGGGGCTCGAACCCTCGACCTACCGCACATCAGTCCAGCGCTCTATCCATTGAGCTAACCGTCTGTCAACTTTAAAACCCTTTGGTGCATACTCGTTGTGAGAACTTACAAAGAGTTTCTTGGAAATTTTTAATTCTTGCGAGTTCAAACTCTCACGAAGTAACTATCAAAGAAGTGTGGGTCTTTAATTTCGGAGAATTTGTTCTCAGGTCCACTACATTTTTCTTAAGATAACACTTCTTTAACATGTCTTTAAGAATTCAAAACATGATAACCCCGTAGTCCATAAACAAAGATGGCTGAAAATAGAAAAACAGAGAGCTAAACCAGAATGTAACTACGCTCCTCTGTTCTCACAATGACTTCTTTCCTGCTAATTTAATGGCCAATGATCGGGAATCGTGCTTGCGTATTTTGTCAAATGAAAACTGGAGGTTCTCGTTGTAAAGCGCATGTTTCATCACGACTCGCGATTCCAGGATCCCGGCTAACCAAGCTGGCTTGTTCGTTATGAAATCCCGAAGTTGATGTTTGTTGCGTTAAACTAAATTGAAGAGATCTCGGCAAAAAACCGAGCCAGCCCAGCTTAGGTAATTAGGTCCTAGAAGCTTTGACTAAGTTGAATGGATTCATCGAGACTTAAAAACCCCTGGGAAGGGGGGATTCGGGTAGGGTGTGCCGCTGGGACCCAATCTCCGGGTGCAACGCGAACTCTGTTTCTGGCAAATTAACCAAACTGGCGCTCGATACGTAAGGAGAATTACTTTGATTAACATAGCCTGTTCTATAACAAATCCCATTTCACCTCAAAAATTTCTTCCCACCTGGAGTTGGATGGTTAAAGAGTTGATTCGAGGACAAGGTTTAATTTATACGAGTCACAAAAACGCTTTTCTCTGAAAGCAAAATTAAAGCCCAGAAACCTCCTTTCGTATTCTGCTGTAAGTTGTTGCAAAATGTCAAGGTACAGTTGCAATTCTTTGGCGTTAGATACCACCAGGAGGCCTTTTGTAGCTTTTACATTTAAAATTTTTTGTATTTGTGGTCCACGAAAAGAGAAAAATTTGATTAAATTTGCATTCTGATCATTCTTAAAAGTAAACAATCAGGGTGATACGGAGGAACACAAAAGCGCTTTCATTTTGAAGGTCCATGATCCGTGACACATGTGCCGTTGATAAGAAAACTTTATTAGATTTTCTGTTTAGTGTTAGATCGCGCCAATTTGTTCTCACAACAAAGAAAGCCATCAAGAAATTGGCGAAACACCTGCAAAATCTTTCGCAATATACTCAACTTCCGTGAGAACGATAACCTGCGGGATTTTCTAATGATTGGCTCATGCGAGGTAGCGTGATCTTAGCGGCATGGCGAAAGGTTTTTTTTTTTTTTTTTTATCATTAACATTTTTATTGAGTGAGTGAGTTCGCATGCCATGATTACGCAGCACACGTTCACGGAATGAACAACAGCAGGCAAAAATCATTTCAAGAATTATGCCAAATCTAAACAAATATTCATGGCTCATCTCAACCTAGGCGCTAGATTTTAGACCCGCGGGACTAATTCATTTTCCAAAACATATACAACCATTTCAACACTTAGTTCGGATCACTTCTCGATGAAAAACGTGGAGCGTGTCCGGCTAAGTCTAGCAGACAATTACACGCTTCAGCTGTTAAAATTAAAGTGTCCCTCAAAAACCCAGACATAACAGAAGTGTGGTTTACGTGCTGGAGATACCAGCTTCCTGAGGGGTCACGTACAAAATTGTCAAGAAGTGGCAACACGATTCCAAAAAATACCTCGGCATATTAGTTGTCCGGTTGAAAGTGATCCAATTCAAATAACTAGTGTGCAGTTTTGAAATATTTCCACGAAATCTCTGAGACCATTTTTGACGAGAGTTCTTTTGTTTTATTGCATAAAATTGACGATGAAAATGGCCCACGCTTTTGTTTTGATTGTGGCTTTAATTGACGTGAATCATTAATTCTGGAAATCAACCAACGCATTTGCAACAAATAACCATAACATTCTGACGATTAGAAATAGTTTCTTGAAGTCTGTTTTCGCTCTTTTCAACGATTCTACGCGCCAGAACGATCTTTGATATGCTCAGTAAATAAATAGTTGTATGACCTTGCAGGAGTAAATTCCATCCGTCGGACCCCTAAGTTTTCCGCTAGAAAAACACGACTTGAGCGACAAGATAAATATGGTTTTAAATATAAATCGTTCAAATAGGTAATAGGATAAGAAAAATACCTTAAACAAACTCGGACTTCTCAGACCACCCAAAAGTGCAACAATTTTCTCTGGGGTCACTCATTGCCCACGTGCGCTAAAGATTTATTATAATCCGATAATTGAGGGGCTAAAAAGACGTTTCATGGGGCAATAAATCAAGTGTTTTTCATAGCGACTCTACAAAATCTTGCAGGCTAGTGTTTTACAACAACACGGGTTCACTGTCTTCCATCGTGTGTCTCTGGTGGAATGAAAATTGGCTCTATCTCTAATCGACGCATTGTCCTAGTACAATATTTGATAACATAATGAAGCCAAACCGCAATTTCCTCTTGTCCATAAGAACATTTAGCCGTGGGACAATGACAAGCTAGACTTTTCATTCAGTTGAGACGTTTTATTATTTCCTTATAAACGGATTACAAAACACTAGAGTTCAAAGCACACCGGAAAAAACACGTTCACTCCATATGCTGGAGGCTGAGAAAAAAATTACCCCTTCTCATACTAAATCTGTATAGAGTTTGATGCTCCCTTTCCTTTAATTCCGCCCTGTTCAAAAATTCTGCTTCGTCATGCACGTAGTTAAATTCTGACCATCAGTTGTATGTCTGACCAGCCATTTTCATTATAAGGGCTTGTACCATGCATCAAGTATTGCCGGTTTAAGTTCCTGGGTGCACAAACAGAAGTCCACATTTACATACCATATCTCACTCGACAATTTTCAGATGAGTCTCTCTGTTCTTGCCGACATAAAGAGATGTTGTCAAGGTGAATGTGATAAACAACTTCGTGAAAAACCGCAGGGCAATTTTCTAGTGCTATCTACATCAGTATAAGCGCACTAGTGCATACAAAGTGTCGCAAAGTCTACATTTTGGGCCATCGAGATGATTCCTCTCAAATTTAGCAGCTCACTTCACAAAGGAACTCTCTCTCAAATAAACTCCAATTTTTGCGTGACTTTTTTCCTTCTTTTTTGATTCATCGATATCAAATAAGGACAGCTAACACACATCATAAAGTTGTTACAATACACCGAGATTACTTTGATCTTTCATCCTTAAAAAATTTTCCTGTATATTTACTTTGTTCAGATTAAAATTCGTTTGGTTTTAAAGCCAAGTCTTAGCAAACAGTAACAACATTTAATTTTGTCGTCCATACAAACTGCTCTACTCGATATCAAATTATAAGGGAAAGGAGGATAGCAAGTTCTTTTTCTTTCCCTTTTTTTCACATGTTAGCCATTGGAATTCTCGCGTTATCACCTCTTTCATAAGATTGACAAGTAGAATTTGTTTTCATTTATTATTTCTCTTGTACAAAAATGTGTCGCGTACGTGAGCTCCGAGAACTTCCTTCACGTAGAACAATGGGAGAAAACCACAAATTATGCCAAACTTCTTCTTGCAACTAATTTCATCTTCGCTCACTTAAAATGGTAAATAGCCACAAGTCGTGTGTCCAAGCTCAATAATTTGTAACTTTTTTGTAACGATTTGATTTATGGCCGGAATTGGTTTTATAAGAACTTGCAATCGGACCAATACCGCTAACAACATTTGGTGCACGCTGCAACAGTTTTCAATTGTAGCTGAGTGAACTGCAAATGAAGGCTCTTGCGAAATAATTGATTATGTGCCAAGCTCAGCACTGAAGTGGTGCAGTAATGGTTCAAACACAATTCATTTAATTACTTCATAGCAGTGGTCCTGTCTGCAGTTGTATTGTTAAGTTTGTTAACAATCGCGATAAAACCTCAACAAACGTAAATCGCATTATAACGTCCTGTCAGTTAAGAAGTCTGACGTTATCAAATGAACCGAAAACGTTATATTCAAAGTGGGCGCTTATATAAGTATTTCCATTGTAACTGCATAAATAAGAGCATTTTTGATCAAAACAGTCATAGTCGAAGCGTTTTCGTATCAAGCGCGCCCAGTTCAGGTGAGTCCAAAAGAATCTTGATAAGTAAGTTTTGCTTAACGATCTTTATCAACGGTATGCGTCAAAGGGGACAATTCAACTGTTTAAGACCAACTGAACCACGAAAATGCAGGAACGGGTCCTTGCTAGGTACATTCTTCTTATGGTAATGAGGTTAAATAAGCTAAAGCTTTGCACGACACGATCTTTCCAGTCATATTCCGTACTGTGCAAAGCTACATTCAACATATTAAGAAGGCTGTAAACACTGGTTCAACAATCATGAATCAAAAAACACAAAGAGGCAAAAGTGTAGAACTATAAATATGCAAGCTTTCTATAAGATTTAGCAAGCGGGAAGTACTTCGAGTCGTTCTAGCGCAAGGAGTGCTGTACCTGAATGATGACGTTACGAAAAGCTGAGCGCATTTTCCACAGTTATACGAACGAAACTCCCTGGTCTGAAGGGTTCCTGAAAAGCCCATTCCACCGGGAATTATTTAATTAAGCCTTAGATACAAAATAAATGGACTTCTCAATGTCAACAAAACTCGTCGACCCCTCGACAATGAAATTGTTAAATGATTTCTTCTAACTTGTGCGAAAAGACGTATAAAAGTAAAAATACGGTACACTGTACACGAATTAGCGATTATACAACATATATTTGTGCTCCGCTCTCAGCTTTTCAAGGGAAGCTTTTCAACTGATGAACAGGTTAACCGCCACGTTTATTGTGTCGGGGGGGGGGGGAATCTTAAATATCAAAGTAAAACCTCAGTATATACTTGACAACGAGTAATGCTCATTTCTGGCCTAAAGAAACTGGGTCGAGTTTGGTGTATCTTGACGGAAAATTTAGTTTACACCAATTTTCTAGTTTTGTGATTTAAAATCCGCGTCAATTTCCTCTACCATTGATCATCATCGTTTCTTTATGATGTATTTTAACCAATTTAGTTTTTTTTTAGTTCATCAATTGATGATTTTCCGTCTTTTCGGTCGCTTTAATTAGATGATACTTTGGACTTTTCGGGTCAGGTCGCATTATGGCAGTGAGTTTCGTCACTAGCTGTGGAAAAATTCTTCATGGCTTAATTACAGAGCTTTATAACAATTGAGTGTGGTAACAATTAAAGTCAACAGACGAAAAAATCCGAACAGTCAATCAGTAGAAAGGGAAACATTACAAAAAGCCATTGAACACTTAAAGAAAAACAAAACCGAAAAAAAAAAAAAACACGAGAGTTTCCTGAAGCGAGGAAACTCGCGGGTGACCAAGTCGCCGTTGGTACTAGTTTTGAATCCGATTGGTTAAGGAAAGGGCTCGAGTTTTCTGGACCAATTATAGCACGAAGTAAAGCAAAGCTATCCCGGATTTCTTTCGGCGCTCAGTTGAAAATTTCTCCTAAGACATTTCTTACTAATTCTGCCATGGGTTGCCATCCAAGCAGAAAAATTCGTGGGAAATTATTGACCACAATGCCACTTCACGAGATCTCCTCTAATACAGTACAGAGCAGAACATGGACTTCCTTCAATTTAAAAAAAGATTTCGAAGTGTTGGCTCAGTAAGAAAGAAAAATGTAAAGGGGGGGGGGGGATGAGAAATCGATGAAGGATAAATGAAGGTTTAGAAGATTAAGGCAAACCTAAAAAATTTTTAACAAACAAACATTGCTCGGAGAAGAAAAAAGCCTACCCATCAGTGACTGCCTTCTCCTGTGTTTTGTTGCACATGTCCCACGAACTTCGTTGCATGTACGCTTTATAACGACTTGCAATGACTTGCAGAACGCCCCTTTCAGGTTTTCAATCGACATCATTTGTTCATCGTGGGTTCACCAGAGCACCTGCGTAAGACATAATTAACCCCTGACTGTTCATATCAGTGACGCACGTCTCACCGCGAATAACATATCAGTGATCTATTATTGTGCTTTCTAAATATCTACAACCATCTTTCGCGTACAAACACTATACAAGACGTGGGATCTCATCCTTAATATATCTAATTTTCGTGCTTGTAGATATTTTTTGCGGCTTGCTTTCAACACCTTTCCGCTTTATGTTGTTCAGAGCAGCAAAATATCTGAATATACCATTTTGATATACCATTAGAGGTAAATGGTTTTTAACTTGAAATTGAATGAAATGAGGAAAGAAGCACTTCAAAGAGGCAAGAGTTTACTTACAAGGAGCTCACTGGAAAGCCAAAGAATTCAGGCGGATTGCCAGTGGCATTTTTGAATAGTTTGTGCAGTTAATTTTTCAAGATTCGTTCACGGTGTCATAGCTAAGCGAACTACGTGATCAGATTGACGATAGTAAAATAATTGCTCCTAGACTTTGCACACACACAAACAATTTAAAATGTCACAGATCAATATCGAGTGTGACAAAAAGTTAAATATAACATAATGAAAATTATGGACAGGAAAACACGTTTTGTCGATTCATGCTCAGAACTCGCGAAATCGTTTTTCCAATGTGCACTCGTAAGGACAAAACGTCAGTACACGGGCAAATATAACGATTTATTGCCCTAGCACTTATTCACTGAGAAAAATCAAGGGTTTCAAAAGCCTTAAACATGATGATATAGTTATACAAGTTTGAGAAGTTTAGAGTTTTCGAAAGAGACGAAATTATTGTAAGATTTCTGTGACAATAGCCATCAAAGACTAGTGAGCAGCGTTGATTCTTGTTTGTTAGAGTTTTACCCTTCTCGTCTTAGTGAGGAATATGACACTGGGGGAACCATTAAGCCCCTGTTTGTACAACACACAATGATTATATATGAATTGATAACGGGGTCAATGTTAACAAATTTCTCTTTTGAAACTGGATTGCCGTAACAGACGCACAGCCAAGAAAGTGTGTGAGAACGTTTGAAGAGCATAATCACTCAATTATTAAGCGTACAAGAAGTAAGCCCTTTCCGTACAAGAGAGCAGAAAATAAGTGCGTATTTCGAATAATAACCACAAGTAGGAATCAGGACAACTTTCGCTTGCTAGTTTAACGCTATTATTAGCATAACTGAATGACCCTTAAGTGCTTCATCAACTAGCCTTTTGTGCTTTTAGATTGGAAAAAAATGTAAGACGTATTTATCGTTAGTAATTATTAAGATTTACAATGAAGTTCCCTGGAAAAGGGCTTATAACAGTTTTTGGAGGTAGTATCAAATTCTATGCGATTTTAGTAATTGGATTTCATAACTTATGCTCAGACATTTTTTACTGATCCGCCATATAATATTTGCTTTTCACTTTTTATCAAGAAAACAGTCCATAAGCTTAGAAATCAGGTCAGTAAGTGAAAAAACCTCTAAATTCACTCATGAAAATAAAATAAAATTACAATGCTAGAATAAATAGCGTAAACCATCATTCGTTTTCTAAGATAACAAAGTTTGCCTTTATTGATTTCAAAATTGAAGTGGACAGTATCATTCTATGAATAATAAATTGTCATGAGTCAAGACTTATTCAATTTGTTGTCTTCTGAGCATTGGGTTTTTATGGGTGCTTTCTTTCCGTGAAAAGCCGGTGTTTATAGACTGTCTGACATTTCCAAATATATATTTGCACGTGTTTTCGTACCTAAGTGAAGCACGCACGTTTTGGGAAAAAAATGTAAAAAAGCCATTGGACCCAATTTCGAAAATTTCGTTTTCGAAACAAGCGCTCCATCACTGCAAAATTGTTTGAAAGAGAATAAAAGAGAGAGACCTGCTGATCCCTTAGTAACAAGTGAGTTGAGTTATCTAAATGATTAGGCGAACTCCATGCATGACAAGTAAACTGATCGTTGATAAAGAAGACACGAACTATGGAAGTGGTCGCTTCATTCTCCAGTCTGAGCATTTGTTCAAAGATACAAGTGAAAAACTTCGTTTGAGATATCATTCTCTTGGGATAAAACTAAGTTAGTTCAACAACTTCGTGACTTCTGTACGAATCGCTTGATTTTAAACATGACGTGTTAATTTAGGGTTGACAATCATCCCAGCTGAGCCGAAAAATCTTAACCTTGATTGAGTAGCGAACGCGGAAATATGTTAACAATTTTTACGAAAATAATCTTGACAAACAAAACTTCAGACACTGAAAAACGATCTCATTGTTTTTCTGACCCTTTCTCAGTTTTGAACCTGTTGTGAAAGTTTTTTTTAAGAACTATTTCAAAGGATCTAGTTTGTTTTTCGCTTTTGCCAGGTTGCAGACAAAGTCAACTTTTCACTTTCTCGTAACACGTAAAGTGAGTTAGACGTGTTAGTGTTCCATTGAGGCTAAAGTGCTTCAGATCCGTGATTCCGTATCACGTCTGCAACTCTTTCCCATTCAAAAATAATACCTTTACGTCAAATTTTCGTATCTTCACGCGTCTGTTCCATCACTTCCTTATGTTTTGCTACGTGATGGTTTCTCTTGACGCCTTTTCCTTCACTTGTCTAGCATTTGAAGCGAAAAACCTCAAGTTTGGCTGTATTTCAATGGCACTCCCTCAAAGCTCTTATTACGCCATAAACTGGGTTTTTACTGCCGGTTTTTAATTTAATTTATTAAGAGAAAACAACGAAAGAAAGAAAACACTTTTACCATCGTTTGTATACTGTGGCGCAATTCACGCATTTTAGCACACGTAAATCGGTGAACTCGTCAAAGCTGTTTGTAACAAATTGACAAACTCAGATGGGTTCTACTAATAAAAAACAAAACACTTCATCCTTCCTTAAATGTTTTCTCGGAAATTTTCACCCAACATCTAACTGTGCCGTCATCTTTAGCTCGCAATATCAGAACTTGGAAAAGGTTATTTTCAACTAGCATAACTAAGTAGGTTTGCTCTGAAATTGAAAACACTTTAGAACGAAGAAATTGTATAACATTCTACTTCAAGAGCTCGTGAAGTTTGTTATTCCTTGGATCAGCTAAGTTTCCATGAAAATCACTATGCTAATAGTTCAAGATTTAGTGCGTTGGTTCGAAAGCCCGCAACAAGGAAAAGTTAGGCGTTGTCAGGTAACCGCTTTTGTTGGACGTGTTTTCCTTGATACGGACATGGGATTTACCTCGTAATTTTGGTTAATCCTGAACGGCCGATAATGACTCGAAAAAACTGTACGTGCTTTGGTGCTGCCCAGACTGATTAACTTGTAACAATATCAGTCCATCAAAGATATTTCACCATGGTGGGCAAGTGCTGTCTTTCTTTTATAATCACCTCGAGATTGCATGTCTAAGAGCTAGAATCCACGCTATTTTTAACACCGGCAATTTGTTAGTGGATTGTACCCTGAGCTATAAAGGTCATAAGGTTTTCATTTGCTGTTTAACTTAAGCTAAGTATTATTTAATCGCTTTTTCTTGCATGTTCGCCTAGGGTAAAAGAAAGCATTTGTTGTGAACGTATGAATGCTATGAATGCATATATTAAATAGTCATCGTGGTCTGAAAGTAAGAAGCTTGTGGAAAGGCGGTGTGTATTATGTTATTGCATACTCAAAGATAACAGATACATGAAAGAAAGGGTGCTATTTTCGAGCGAAATTCCATTGCTAGCTTCAGCAATGTGAACAGCCAGCTGTCTCAGCATGGCTTACAGTTGCCTCTTTAGGGCAAAGACACGCGAGGTTTCTTTGTCAACGCTTAGCAAACCGGTGTCTTTTTTTTTCGGTCTACGTGAGCTGAGAAGGCTTTTGATTTGTTTACGTTCTTCTGCACAGTCATGCATGTAGAGCAATGGGAGAATCAAACGTGATCCTGACCTTCCAACACGTGGATTGTGGAAAATAACAAGCTTCGCGTGACTTGACCTTCGGTCCCCTTATAGATCGCGCAGATCCAGGGGTATCTATCCAAAGCCCGGGATGGTGCACACATGCGATTTGCCAGTCTCGCTTCTATTCTAGACACTAAATATCTGCCCACAGATAAGCAAGAAAAACAGCTGTGAATGAGTGTGTACCCTAAACTGCAAAACAAATTAAACGTCTTTTGTGAAGCGTAACCGACTAAGCCACCAATGGCAAAATGTCTCGTGCGCAAGAACGGGTTTGTGCGTCGAAATATCCTTTTTGCAACTTGATGCAACGGTTTCGAAACCTCCACTTCAGATTATCACGTAATACAGGGCAAATGAGCAAATATTAGCTTTTCGAGAGTTCGACTTATCGCCATGGTACCAAACAAACAAGGTTAGACGAAAACTAAAATAAATCAGGACTGTCTAAGGAATATGCTGATGTACCCTCGTTGATTTTTCAAGTGGAACAAAAAACGTGACTCGCTGCCAAACATCACCGCGTATGTTATGATTAGATTTGAACTGATTTCAACACGTGGAGCTTTCAAAACTGCTTTCATTTTGCAATCTGATTATTTTGCGCGTTGAAACACATTTTAAACAGCACTGCTCTAACAGCGTGATTTTGCTAGAGACTCTTGGATCCGCCTGCAGGTGGGCGTTCAAATTTGAAGTAATGACATTATTAATCAACCCGGCGCTATTCTTTTGGATGAATGAAATTTCACGCTACGCGGAGATCGGAGTTTCTAAATTTATCCTCAACCGAGACAGCCGTAATTAGACGCGTGTAAACATGCTAGGAACGTATAGGTTGTCACGTAGACGGGGTCTATATAAGGACATACTTTCTTGTCTGTTCTGTGGTCAGACACTCGCTAGGAGAACGATCTGTGAGCAACGATCCGATCCAGCAAACGAGAAGAAAAGTCACACCGATTTTTAGAACCAACTAAGGTATGCTCGCTAAAATTTTATGCAAACAGCACCCATCACTGAACAAACTTATCGCAAACTTTTTAGCGTGACCGCACAAAAAGTTCTATCGAATCCTGTGACCTTACCCGACTGGGTTCAGGTAATGTTGCTATCACCAGATCAAACTTTGCTTCGTACACCAAAGGATTTTGTGGATTTACTTCTTTCTTTAAAATAATTTTGATCCTTTTTGAGATGATTAGAAATTAACCTCTAACTCGTGTAAACAACAAGCAAACATAACTTTACTTTAGCAGTGTGTTTTTTTTCAGTCCTTTTACCGCTCAGTTTCGCCTTGTAAACGCCCCTCTGATCAAGGGTACCGATTCAATTGAACAAAATTTAGCATTTGATTTTCTTATACTGTAATCATTGCTGCCAAAGTCGAAGCCATTTGTTACAAATTCCGTGTGCATGTCTTTAACGAACCGTATATTTTACCGGCTCCCTAGTCTAAGAACAGTTCGAAATTTCTCGAAGTTATTCAATGTGTTTACACTATGTAATGATTACATTCCACTATTTACATACTTTGAAAACCTAGCTTCCAAATCGTGAACAGTAGATGAAGAAATGTGGACAATTTTGCGTTCATTTTGTTCAATTTTGCGCTTTTCTCAGGGCATTTGTTGTTTTAAATATAGTTAATGGCTTACATTCAATATCTTTGTTTCGTTCAAAGCTTTCGCAAACAGGGAAGTACATCTGTTATACACGATTTGATGTGAAAGAAAGAGCAAATAGAAACTTGCATCATTAAGAATTTACAAAATTTTATGCGCTTCTCGGAAAATCTTAAAAGGTGGAAATGTTTTTAGTGCTTGTAATACAGCTTGAGACTTCTACTTTGTTATATCTCATTCAAGGCTGCGCCACCGATAACATCTTGTTGTATGTGGCTACGTCGATATTCTAACAAAGGTTTTGGTGACAAAATCTTTTTTCCGGAATAGTAAGATTCCAGCTGATATAGAATAAATCTCCTCATCGTATTGTTAAGTTTAAGTAAAGGAATTTTAAACTTGTTGCCAGTTCTCGAAGAGTTCATTACACATGATCATAGCTTCGGTTTAATTCCGGATTTGTCTCAATTCCTCACCAATATCTTTTTCTTCTTTTTCTTTCTTTTTTTTTTTTTTTATTTGAATTGACGTGTTCGATCCAATGTGAAAGATCGAAACTGGAGTAAATTCCTTCGGGGCCAATGACTACAAATCAAATTGTTTGTTCAGTTTAGCACAGGAAATAGTCTCGTACAACGTTGTACGTTGAAAAACGTGATTTATACGTTCATGGCACCGAAACGGACAGATTTAGACATGGTCAAACTAAAGCTGATTAGTGCCTTTATGTGACAGCTACATAAAATAGTTACGTAATACCGGTGTGATAATGTGAACTCTGAAGTTTGATCTGGAAGCGCGTGGCTATTCACGTGATGTTATTGTCGACACAAATCAGGGGTCAGGATTAAAAATCAACGAACGAATTCCTTCGTCATAACGCCATAATTTCAAAGACACCATACTGTCTATGATTGGCTAGTTAGAGGCCATGTGTTTTGAGTAGAACGTGATCAGTGCCTGATAGAATAACCAGCGAGCTCTTTTTCGTGTTTTTGTTACGAGCGCACTTTTACCTTACCTTTCATCCCTTAAAATGGTTTCTAAAATGATAGACATCGTGTGAAGTGGGTCCGAAGATCAAGAAAGAAGAAGAAAAAAAAAAACAGCTTAAGTGGATTCAACTGCTGTCGAAATTATCTGTTTGGAGTGTTTCAGAAATACGGATACATTTGTTTCGACATAATTATTCATGAGGACCCAATTTGTAAAGGCTGTGCTCTTATGTTTGTTTTCCCATTTTCCAGAGGTCGATGCAGCAAGGCAATTGAAATATCGTGGTACTCGAGAAATACTTGGTACATCTTTTAGACAGTTGCAATGTTTCTCGACGTTCTATAATCGTCTAAGTGGCCTTTAATGTAATCTAATCGTTAATTGGCCCGTTAGTAAACTCCAAATAGGTTAGGAATTCATGTTACATAAGCCAGTGTTGTTTCCAGTGTCAATCTATCTAGCAGATACCTTCCATATTGAAAGGTGAACAGTTTGTGTAACATTAACTTGAAGGTGGACCAGCTAACAGCTATGTGGCCGCTTCGATGGCGAATTGAGGTCACTAAATATAACTCGATAATAACACTTTTCACGAAGGTCGCGTGTCGATAGGGAAAAAATTTACGTTATTCAAGGTTAGGTATTCATATTTAGCTCATAATGGTACACCTCTGACCTTTAAAGCTGTAAACATTTTTAAGCTCTCAGATCATAACCAGATTGTCGCGACGAATAATTTCACAGTTCATTGGAGCTATAAGTATCATTTTCACAACAAAAATGCGCGGGTAAATGAAAATGAAGTGCAAGAGACTGGGTACTTTTGAGATCGCCTCGCTTTCGCTCCCGATTTTCCCTCCTTTTTTCGTTTTCCATTTACCTTCAGTTTAATGAATGGAAATCTGGCGAAGAACCCTATAACCCGAATCAATTAGTTTTAAGGGCATATTTTAAGTTTTGCTAAATTTTTTTTTGGGTAAGCTAAAAGTTACCTAAAAACTTTTAGAAGTAGAAATGTTATTGATAATAATCGGTTTGTAATCTTCTGTTGCAGAAAACCTGAAAGATGATTCTAGAAATCGCATTTGTCATCGTTTGTGTTACAACGATCGCTTTCTTTGTCCACCGCGCCCATGCGCAGAAATCAAAGAACCTGGCCCCTGGCCCCAGGCCTTATCCCCTGATTGGCAACATGCCTCGTCTGGCGGGAAAACCAGGTCACTTGGCCATGACTGAGCTAGCTGAGGAGTATGGGAAAATCTATACACTCTACCTACCCGGCGGTCAGCGGTGTGTCGTTATCAACTCTATTGATCTGGCCCGAGAGGCGCTACTCACCAGGAGAGATGAATTTTCAGGGCGGCCTGTGACCTTTGTTGGAGACTACTTGTCCCGGGGAGGCCGTAATATCATCTGCGCCGACTTCACGCAATCAATGATCCTTCTGCGAAAGATTGCACACTCAGCACTGCGCATGTACGGAAGTGGCTTGAAGCATCTCGAATGTCTTATAAGCAGCGAAGTTGATCACATGGCCAAACGCATCTCTTCCCAACAGGGGAAACCTTTTGACCCAAAGAAAGAAATTCAACTGACCATTCTGAACGTCATTTGTGCTGTTGTTTATGGGGAAAGCTACGACATTGAAGACGAAGAATTCCTGCGGATAATTCAGTACAATGATGATTTTATCAGACTATTTGGAAGCTATAACATCTTAGACCTGCTTCCATGGCTGAGATTTCTCCCACTGCAAGACATGAAAACCCTCCGCGAGTCTCGCCAAATCAGAGATGACATCCTCGGCGCAAAATATCAAGAACACAAAAAGAGGTTTGAAGAGGATAGCGCAAATAACAACTTTGAAATCGAAGATTTGACTGACGCGCTCCTGAAGGCCTACCACGAGGCGCAGGAAGAAGACGGAAAAGTATCACAGTTGCTGACTGAAGATCATCTGGTGATGACAATGAATGACGTATTCAATGCCGGTCTAGAGACGTCAGCAACAACACTACGATGGCTGCTCGCTTTCATGGTTACCTACCCAGAAATCCAAGCACGTGTGCATGCAGAGTTAGATGACGTCATTGGCAGTGGCCGCATGCCGTGCTTGAACGATCGTGGGAATCTTCCATATTTGGAATCCACTATTGCAGAGGTCCTCCGCATCAGAGCTATAGTGCCACTTTCTCTGCCTCACAAGGCAACATGTGATACAACTCTCGGAGGCTACGATGTACCTAAAGACACAATGCTTATTTCAAACATATGGGCCATGCACCACGACAAGGATGAATGGCTGAATCCCGAAGTGTTCGACCCATCTAGGTTCTTGGACAAAGACGGAAAGCTTCTTGGCTCAGAGCGAAAATTCTCCGCCGCTGGAGTACGCAGCTATTTACCATTCAGTGCTGGTAGGCGCGGTTGCCTAGGAGAATCGCTGGCGAAGACCGAAATGTTCTTAGTGGCGTCCAGGCTCCTACATCAATTCAAATTCGAAAATCCCGTTGGTAAACCTCTTCCAGATCTAAGCGGGGAGGTGGGCGTTGTGTTAATGCCAGGCCCCTTTGAAGTGTGTGCCAAGGATAGAATGTAAACACCGCAGAATGAACTCAATTAGAATACAATTTTCCCTGTTCCTAAAGACTCCTTTTTAATTGCTCTGATCACTAATAACATTATGAAAATAACAATGATTTTTAAAAGTACTTAGTCAATGAAATCAGCTATAAACAATTCAAACGGAAATTACTTTTTCTAAGTAACACTACCTGAATATATTTATGATTCCTTCCTGCGTCAGATGGAAAAAGAAAATCTTTTTAGGTGCAATAGTAGAATTTTTAAACAAAAATGTTTTCAGTCCTCCATGAGGCATAGTAGTATTTCACATTTGGTGAATAATCTGAATTATAGAATTGCGTTTTACTTTTTAGTATATTAGGTCTAGACAAAACAATTTTTTGTTGGCTAAAAATACATTTATCAATGTTAGATACGGCTTAATTTACGGTGGAGCGCGAGCTCGGAAGAGATTTTACTGGGATCCCTGTGACTCCATTCGTTTTCAAGAAAATGTAGACTTTAAAGAGAAAAAAAAGGGAAAGGATAAAGAAAAAGAGCCCAGTCTGCTCGCAGTTTTTCAATGTTTACCAACTCCTTCGGTTTTGTTTAGTTTAAATTGCGCATCGTATATTCAACATTTTACACCGGTATATAGCGTTGTTACTCAGATCATAGAAGTGCTAGCTAACTAAATTACGTACTCCAAGAAAATTCAACACATTTTTAAAGGTTCATAACTAAATCACCTACTACATATGTACTTTAATGTATATTTACCCACCAATTGCCTGTCGGTTGCAATGTATAATAACTGAAATACAATAAGTCAATTCATTTTGTACGTTTGAAGAATTAATTCTTAAAAGTAAGAAATTTAGCTCCGCCAAGAGCCAGTTTCTTTTCAACAAATACTTGCAGATGTAGAAACCCCCCCCCCCCCCCCAGGCCCCTGCTAATTTTCGTCTCCTTACGCCTCATGTGAACCACTTCAAAGCTTCTAAGTCAGGCTAAAGTACATCAGTATTTTCCTGAGGGCCAGTCATTATTTAACTAGGAGAAATAGGAAAAAATTGGAAATTTAGCAGTGGGCATTCTACGAGGTGGCTCTTCTTGTCCACTTTGTCCAGATCGAATTGGAATTCAGAATGTTAGTTTTTGCGGAGGGGGGGGGAGGGGAGGAAAACTAGAGGATCCGGAGAAAGACCCTTGGAGCAAGGACGCGAACCAACAACAAACTCAACCCAGATCCGGGAATCGAACCCGAGTCACTGACTGCGGTGGGAGGCGAGCGCTCTCACCACTGCGCCATCCCTGCTCCCCATCTATTGTCTGGGGGAGGTAGTGTGAGGATTTAAGGGCGATCACATGGTTAACAAGGGGAACGGACCGGAGCTGCGATCAGTCGTCGCCAAAGGAGAATAAAGGTGGACTAGAAAATTGACCGCCACAGAGTCTTAGGGAGGGAATGGGTAAATTTTATCACGAAACAAACAAAGTCCTCTTTTGCTCTCCTCTTTCCCCCCTTCCCGCAAAAAAATTGAAAGGAATGTTAATTTATACAAGAAACTCCTGGCTTCGAATTTCAACTCAATTGCTCGTGTTTTTTTTTCTCCACAAGGAAAAGTTTTGAATTTGGCTTTAAGAAAGTCATTCTTTTCAATCGAGTGCTTTTACGGCAATTTTGGTCGACATCAGCCTTCTATCAGGCGATATCTTCTTTAACTATCGAGAGCGCATGCGTTTTTGTAAATCTGATTGTCGGACTGGTTTTCGTACACCACGTTGATGAGGTGATATCGATGAGGTGCTTTAAATAGTATAACCGCCTAATGGAAGGGATATCTAATGATGACAGCTTAGGCGTGTGAAACAGCGCCGCTCTCGTGATTACGAGATAACTCTGCTGTCTGAAGCTTTTTATTTTTACGTAATATTTTTTTTTTTAGCCAAATAACGGTTGACTGTAATTATGCAAAAGGTGATGAAGCGACACTATACGCTTTGGAGCGTTAACAATTCATGCCACTAAGTTGAGAATTTCTGATGAAGATGCTTTCGAATTATTTCAATGGTGACTTCCACACTGATTTCTCTACAGTTCTCTAGTATAGGATGGTAGTTTAATCAAGTGTCAACACAGTCATGCGATGGTTCGCCACTCGGTTTGCCATTTCAAACCTACGCTATTGCAATTTTCTTTCTTTCGAACGGCGCTTACGAAAATCCATTTTGCTTTTTTCGTATAAAACAAAATTTTACATCAGATGGCAGTGAGGATGTAATCGACTACAAAAGCTTTTGGCGAACTTTTTCCTTGAGTCATCGTGATTTCTTATTTATCCAGTATAACTAAAGAAAGGCCTGGTAACTAATTTCGTTAGACCGGCAGCTCGAGCCCATTACCCATGGGTAAAGGGCTCCTGGCCCCTGGCTAAGACCCAGTTATGTTCTTCATGCTCAGGCCAAATGAGGAAAACATTTAGAATTTCTAATCAGTAATCGATAAGATCGAATACATTTTACACCTCATACAAAATATGCAAAGATTTTTAATGCAAAACTATACCAGGGAACTGTAGAAAGCTTCTTATTTCTTGATCTTCGGCCGTGTTGACTTACGAAACCCTGCTTTAGTTCCGCATGAGAACATTCTTTTGTTCGAAACCATAGTAACAATTTCCCGCCATTGTCTATTTCGAATTCAGCACCATTCGTTTGTTTTTCCAACAAAGGACGCCATGTTTCACGCTGTGCTGAACGCATTGTCTGAAATAATAATCTTTTCAGGCTTTTGCGATCCTCGTGGAAAGAAGACATTTGGCTTGAATGGCGGTATGAACTGCAATTTGCGCTATTTTGATTTCAAGCTGCGATAGATGATTTAAGATTTCCGCGAAGCGAAGGTAGATAGGAAAGGAGAGAATCAAAAAGTTGGATCGAAGAATGTGTCTTCCCCAAGTAATGTTTTTCCTATAGTTTCCTTGTGCGAAGGACAGGACACGATGGTGGTATAATTGACATAACCAGTGCTTTACTTTTCAATGGACAACAGCTTTACTTTTGCCAATCGAAGAAGACGAGAGAGAGGACTCGGATCTAAGGTAAGAGCATGATTTCTTTATCAGCGATTGGCAAGGAAGATTTGTTGCCGCACGCAGAAATATGTCCTTAGATTGCGGTTTGCTCTACTAAACTGTGTCATAAAATTGTCGCGCTAAATGCGATTTAATGACATGAATCATTTATAGTTTTTCCCCGATATCAAGAGGTATGTACACGGATTTGAATTGTTTATAAATCTCAGTTAAAAGTCAAATGGTTAGCGATAGAGTTGCGTTCATAAATATTTTCAAGCTTAGATGGCTGTAATTAATATTCAATTTTGTTTACTTCCTCGTTAATTAGGCTGTTTTGAGCGCCGTTAGAAAACTTGTAGTATGATATTTGACCGCCAGCTGAGGCACGATTAAAAATAAAGAAACCTTTAGTCACCCAAATCGTAACATCGCGCTTCCCATATTCGGTTGCTGTGAAATACATTTGTTGTGAAAAGCAGTTTGTAGCTATAGCTGGTGTATGCAGTTTTTTTTTTTCAACTCACATCGGATTCGCGTGTGACTTTTTAAAATCCTACTTTGTTCATAAGGTCTTGGAAAAAATCGATAAAGTTATCAAGGTAATTTTATAAAAAATTTCGAAGAATGGTAAAGAAAGCGTATTTGTATTTTAAAATAGTCTGGAATTTTTTTTCATAAAATAACAGGGTTATTTGATTAATCTCTCTATTGTCATTTTAATTATTTCAAATTATCTTGGTAATTTTTGTTAATTAAGGTACTTTGGCTTCTCTATACAGGAAGCAAGGAGTTAGTGTACAATTCTCAAGAAAATATGCTAATAAATTTGTAATACATGACTAGTCAATTTCATTTTGATCCAGTACATGGACAGGATTTTCAAACATCAGAAAATTGTGATGCTCAATATCTCTGGAGCAGTTCAGTGTTAGGAAGAAATGGCCCAAGTGATTACATGGCTAAATATTTCAATTAATTACGAGATTTATTTTCTCTTTATAACATGCAGTAAACCATTACTGTACTGATTTTTTGTATCTAAAAATTCTGTCAGTCTTGATCAGAGGCAAAGTACTATTTGCAGAGAGATTTTATCTTGAACCTCATCAGACACCAAGAAATTGATAAGAAGTAAATTTACAAGGAAAGAGTATTTATTACTTTGTTCTGATTGCAATTGAAAATTTTCAATTTTTTGTTTGTTTGAGGCTGATTTTCAAGTATCTTTGAAATTAAAATGTAATGTGTCTAATCCAGGAAGAGTATTTCACAAAATCTTGGCTTTATCTCATTAAATAGTTTCTGTAGATTTTGTGAGTTGCTGTAACCAAGCTAAACATCATGTTGTATTGATTGGTGATTAAGGAATTTTGTAATGCAAGCAGTGCTAATTTATACAAAAACCATATATCAACACCCAAGACTTTTACAATGCATCTGTTTAATTGATACATTTATCTGAATAACACCTATTTCAATGTTCACTTAATTCTGTCAAAGGAAAATGCATTTCAGGATTACTAGATTTCTTCCAAGCACACAACTTAACTTTTTCTAGTTAAATTGCTGTGTCCTCCTTTTGTAGAAATGAAACGTGACAATGTTCTGCTCTATCTTATTTCATATATGACAGTTTACACCAAGCTGTCAAAACTTTTAATGGAGAGTCAATATCAGGTTTTTTTGTCTTTGATAATTTGGGTTGCAAATGAGTTTTAGAACACTGTAATCAATGGCTTCCACTCTGACTTAAATAATCAAGAACATAACATTTATCTTGAACAATCTTCCCATCACTGCATAATTTAAAGTGTCATTGATGTCTGTACATGTGAAAGCAAATGTTCTCCTCTTCTAATTTTTAAAATGGTAGCATTTGGTGAGTACTGTTCCTTTGTTCTCTGTACTATAATGAACCAGCTGAAATCAATTGTTGTTTGGCAACTGGTAAACATTTAGCTTGGCTTGTTAGGCTTGGAAGTCATCCAATATCATTTCTAAGATTTCGTGCTATTATCTGTTTAATTTAAGCAACATTTCTTGTGCCCTTATGGTGAAAACCTTACCAATTGTAACCTTGTTTCTTGTTCATATGTACTACATAACCTTCTTTTAGGCCGAGTTGTCATTCCGAAACTTCTTAATAGGCAAATTTGCGGGGAGACTTTTTGGCTTTAATTTCCTTATCTTGGAGTAGTTTTGTCATGCTGGCAATGAACATTTGTAAGATTAAATGATAGTGTACACCTACATAGATGTTCAATATGCAGGACAGTGAGTTAGTAAATTAGCATTTTTGGAAGAAGTAAAGGTGTTTAACTCCCTTGTATTACAACTTATTGTAATCAATAGTATCCACTAACATTCGCATACTGTACAGGGTACAATAATGTGTTTCATTTTTTGTAAGGATCAGAGGTATTATTTGTCTAAAGCTCGGATTACTACAGTTGAATCATAATTCTCATACCCTAATTGTTTGTCAAAACTCCTTGGCTGATAGTAGATTCAAATGAAATCTACTTTCCCTTTTGAGATATATGTACACGTAAACCGAGTGATTTACATCAAAGCCAATTTTCTATTCCCAAGCTTTAAGGGAGGTTTAAAATTTTGTTTTCTACTGCACGTACCACAGCTCATTGAAAAATATAATACTTGAAACATTCATTTGGCATTGACTTAGTTATATTTTGATGTCCATGAAACTATGTTTTTAATGTTAAGTTGGTATCTAAGCATATTGAATATTAAGTTACCAAAGGCAACTTTGATTCCCTAAGAAAGCCTCTTTTCAGAGAATCATTTACAGCATGTTTGATCCTCTAAAATAAATTTCTTAAGGCAGATTTATTTTCAGAAAAATGTTGCATATCTAGCATCAGCTTATATTGCGTAAGGCACTGTCATCTTGTTTGATGTGTGCATTTGTTCCCTGGGCAACATTAGTCATCAATGCTCAGTCTGGTTAGTGCTCTTTTCTCATGTGTGACTTGATATTTGTAGATGTTACTTCATGGTGTACAGAACACAAATGTCTGTGATGGTGTTTTGGTGTCTAACTCACTTACAAACAGCTCAAAGCTAAATGCGAATGGATAACTTAAGCGCTTGTTGCTACATGTACATGTATTTTGGTGTGAATCAATCCCTTATATCAGTCTGTTTCTTACATGCTTTTGTATGCTCAAATGACAGTGTAATTATCTTAAGTCAGTTGAGATAGGAAATCCTTGACAATTCTTGGCTACTACAAAATTTACCTACATCTGTGGTTTACTTTGGTTGATTCGTGCTACTAATAACTTGAAATAGTGCTGTGATGTTCAAAAGTAATACACATTGTTTTTCAACCCTCTTGTATGTAAGTAGTCAATAAAAACATCCAATCTTTGACAGTTCTTGACTACTTCAAAACGTACATACAGCTGTAGTTTACTTTAGTTGATTCATGTTACAAAGAACTTTAAATAGTGCTGTGATCTTCAAAAGTAATAGGCATTGTATTTCAACCTTGTAGGTAATGGTATAGTCTGTATTTTATTGCTAAATGAGGAAAATTTGATCCGTTAAAAACTGCAATTATAATTGCATTACTTCATTTAGTTATTTACCAGATGTTTTTTTTTTTTTTAACAGAATGGCTCTAAAGACGCTAAACTGGATTTTCATAAAAAGAGAGGTATGAAATTCAATGTATTAAATGTATATTTTAACAATTTGTGAACATTTACAACAAAACCTGCATAAATAATCAGCCAAAACACCACCAAATTAAACAACTTGTACAGAAAAATCATCAAGGTGCAACTCTCCAACAAAATCCAGTATAGAAACTACATGCACTTACTCTCAAGACTGGTTTTCAGAAGTTGGAAAAATCCCAAAAAATCCCAGACAGCTGGAGATAATTTATTGTTTCCAAGCAATCTCAGATTTTCCAGACTGATGAGAGTTTGTTAAATTGAGAAGTTCAATGTTTCCGTTTTCTTGATGCTTCCCAGATTTCTGCAATGGTTGACAATCATTCACAATATGAGGCTTAACCTGTTGTCTAGTTTCTGTAAACTCCAGAAACCCTTAGTCACCATGAATGAAATCCAATATCCGAAGAATCTGTGACAGGTGGCTTGCTAATTTTCAATGTGCATGTTTCCGACATACAGTTGTATGGAGATCAGACTTACATGATTGTACAATTTTAGTGTCACTTGCAAGTGAGCCAACATTTTTTTCAGAAAGTGTTGAAAATTACATATTGCTTAAATTCCTTGCATTCACTCTTAAATTGTTACATGAATTGTTGCTGTTGCTGTTGTCATTATATAATAATAACTGCTCAGACAATTAAATTTTTTGGCAACTGACAGTTTACTCTTTTATTCCTTGTTGCAGTGAGTCTGTTCTGTAATATATCAAAGATGACATCATAATGTGGCAAGAACGAAAAAGTGGTCACTGATGTCACATTTTGACAGTCATTTTCTTCGATCTGTTACTGAACAGACCCACAGCAACATTTAATCTATTTGGTTACTTTATATAATAAGGAAGCAAAAACATTGTCAATGATGACTTCATCTGCATATTTCATGTTTCAGTGCTTGACACTAACAGTAGCCAACTAGCCATAGACTGGTAGAAATTCAGTTTTGACTAGTGGTTTTCGATTTCCACCAGCCAGTTTGGCTGTTAAACAAACTAAAATTGTCACAGCATCTAAGTTGTCACTAGCCACTTGGCTAGTAAGTTGAAAAGTTAGTGTTGAGCCCTGATGTATGCAACTGTGCTCCAACAGATCATATGCAACCAATATGTATGCATCATTTAGCTTATTTATATAAAATTATCTCCTATCTCATTGCTACAGCAGCTTGCGATTTCCCTCATGACCCTTGCCGGGAAGCCTCAATACAGGATCTTCCATTAACTGATGAGAAGTGCACACATCAATCCAGCAAAGAGAGCTCAGATGAAGAATGGTCTGATTTCTCTTTTTATGATTTACCAGAGACCTTAAAGGTTGGTGAGGTTTGTACAGTCGTGTGTTGCTTCTGTTATGTTGCTAACATTTTGCTTCAGTTTCTTATGTAAAGTACTTTGATGTTATTAGACGGGATAAGTTACATATTTTGTTTTTGTTTTTTTCAGGACTCTTTCCATAGGCCAGTTCATCCTGCAGAACACATGATACCCACTCACATGGTATCTAGACCTCCATATCATGCTACTGCTAAAGGTAGGTAAAGAGTAAAGCCTGCTTATGATCCAAGTGGCCCATCTGGCCAGCACTCTGGTTTCCATAGCTTGAAGCAACAAGGAGTATTTCTATTCCCCCCTGGATGGAATACTAGTCCATCTCAGGGTTACCCCTAGCATTATAAATTTGGGGGTACCCATTTATTCTCCCAGGTGAACAGAAGCACTTTGAGAGTAAAGTGCCTTGCCCAACTAAAGAACAAAACACAATGTCCCCGACCAGGGCTCGAACCCAGACCACTCAATCCAGAGTCGAGCACACTAATCATGAGGTCACCATGCCTTCAACTGCTAAAGGTGCGTTACTAATAATAACTATGGTGAAACTATGCTCAATGGTTAATTGACACAATAAGTGTAATTATCAGCTGTGTGTTTAAGAAGCCCCTTTAACTGCTGCCCCTTATCTTGGCCCTTGTTGTTTGAAGGGTGGACAAGTAAACTGTAACTCAAAGATGTTGCAGAATGCTAGACATCATCTCTCTCAATGACTTTCAAATTTAAAAATTTTTATGGGGAGCATACCCCAGCCCCCTCCCCCCACCCTAGAAATGCATTTTCTTTCCTGCAACATGCCTTGCCAGCTATGCAACCATTATTCAGTTAAGCCGCCTGCCCAGTTCAGATCATGTGTCTATTATATATTCTTATGACAACAAACCTGTACATGTTTTGCGCAATAACACAACTGAGTGACCCAACCAGGTCTTGAGCCTAAACAATTCGATTCAGTCCATTGAGCTCATCAGGGTCATTGTGTTGCGCCTGTGGGCAAGACACTCTGCTATCACAAATTCTTCTCTCCACCTGGAAAATAAATACATAGCAGTGATTAAAGGAAGCCTTAAAAAAAGTGCATGGACTTATGTACATGTGGCAATACTCTTGGTCACTTGATCATACAGAGGCTGGAATAATCTTTTTTGCAAGTTGTTAACCCTTACGGCTTGAGTGGGGAATTCCGTTTGTAAATAAATAATGAATCATTTACATTTTTCGATTACGATGTCGCATTAATATGTTGTGTATGGGGAAGGTCGGTTCAAACGGTGATTGAAACGAACCATTTTACTTGTCGTAGGTGGCCGTGAAGTATTTTAGAGACTGTACATTGTATCCTATTCTTTAAAACAATTAACTGTCAACAATAGAAAAACAAAAGGCATAGCTAATACATACTAATTAAGCAGATTTGTCAAGCTTAAGCGCGCACGTGCGAAACTTTAACGCACAGATTTTTATTTATTCGTACTTACATGCGATTTTTGGCGCGTTTTATGCGCTTTTTATGCGCGTTTTATGCGCGTTTTTTGGTTAACGTATACGTGAGCAGTACTATACTTCATGTTACAGTGCCTTGTTTTTGTTTGCACTTCAGCTCATCGAGTGCACACATTGCTAGACACTGAGGTTAGCAATCCATTTAGCATAACAATGGAAGACTCAGCTAATCAATCACTGTCACAAGGGACTGCATCCCAGAACAGTAATCAAACCACGCAAAGTACCACAACAAGTGGGAACAGTACTACGACTGCTTGTCAGGATGTGATTCCCTCAAACAAGGCATTTGATGGAAGTTTATTTTACAGACATTCTGACTTAGTGCTTAGTGGTAAACACAGAAAAGAGACTAGATCTGAAAAGCTTCAACAGAATGGAGGCCTTGCTGTAAGTACTTCCAACGCGTCAAGCTTGCTAAGTCAAGCTTCAATGAAAGGTCACCCAGCCATTCGTGTTGTTCCATCTGAGGTCTCTGTGCACAAACGGTTTAAAACGGGACAAAGTGGTCATGGTGGTGTTGATAAAAGTGAAAATGCCAGCTATTTGGGGAGACTCAAAAAGAGTTTCCCATCGAATAGAAACATTACAGCTGGTTCCAGTTCTCAGGAAATACTTGCTAATAAATTTATGCAGCGATCAAGGGAAGTCTTGCACAGGAGGGAAAAGCAGAAAGATGTTCCGGGAAGTACATTCAAAAAAGAACATTCTTCTAAATCGGTTTCATTTGCAAATTCTGTAAAGGGCATTGAGAAACAAAGCAAAACATCTTCATCTGGTAAAGAAGAGGTAAAAGGTCAGTTGAGAAACAGCAGACCCAAGGAAGGACATGCTCAGAATGGCTTCTCTGATCAGCGAGAGCATACCGTACAGAGCAACGTGGTGTTAAGTGGAAGGCTCGGCTATAGCTTTAGTGGATCTGGATCACAAAACAGTGCAGTGAAGGAAAGCTTTGATCAAGAACCAAGAGAAGAAATTACGATGGCTGATGGGAATGGTCTGAGTAAGGAAGATGGCAAGCATGGTGACTCTTATGATATTGCCCTTCCACCCTCCCCTCCCACAAGAGATACGAACCAGACACAACGGAGTTCACACTCGGTTCAGATGTTGTCTATGTATGGTGAGCATAGCTTGTTTGAATCAAATCTGTCCAGGAATTTAGCCTCACCACCTAGACAATCCAATGTCAGTTTGGGATTCAGTGGAAGTAAAACTTTGTCAGGAGCGTCACTCAGATCATCAGGGAAATCATTTGTCCAGCAAACAAACAGTAAAGTGGTTCTGAGTTCAAGGCCTTACTTAATGTCGGGAGAATTAAGTAGGGACAACAGTCTCACAATCGAGGAGTTGTTAAGCAGCGGAAGTGTGAAGTCGAGTCCTGAGAATTCACCGCCTTCCAAGTTCACTCCTCAGTTTGAGAAGAGTAGTAAAAGAGAACATTCTCTTGACGATTACCTGGATAAAAGCGGAAATCTGCTACAGGATCTCGGGTAATATGATTTTAAAATTTGAAAGCTCTTTTTATTTTGGATCCCTCATAAGGAGTTAGGTCTCCATTTTCGAAATACTCCCAAACTTTTTACTTCTACTCTGATTCTTATAGAAAACCCTAGCTCCAGAAGAAAGGATGCGTGTATTTATCTTATTTTATCCTGCGAGCAGGCTTTTATTAATAGAGAGACCTAGCACCGCGTTAAGGGAAACGTGAACGGCAAAAGTGACCACGATTTTCCAGCTATTTTTTCACGTTTGCTAGTCGCGGTTTGCCGCCCTAATGTGAAAGTAGGTTGCTTCGTGTTGCCGTGTACGTAAATTTTTCTTTACTTTTTCTCTCACAGAGTAGAAGTTAAATTGCCGGAAAAATGCACCAAAACTATTTCCTGTAAGATAGACAAGGGAAGATGAAGTTTCCATATTGAAAATACCTCAAATGCCGCACTTTTCCTCGGCAGACAGCTGCAAGAGCTCGCTTTAACTCATGAGACGGCTTCCAGTCCATTCCGAAGTGACGTAAGCTCACGCGAAGCCAAAGCAGTAAAGTTCACGCTATTTTACGTGAAACGTGTAAAGGCCAGCTGACGTTTGCCGTTTCACGTAAACGCGCTGCAAAATCTCTCCACGATCACGAGCCTTACTTAGCCTGCATAGTGTACATGAATTTATGTCACTTTGATTTGCATCTTGCTTTTATTTTCTAGCATGAGAAACTCATTTCCAGTGGATACATCACAGAGAATTTCCTCTGCATTGTGGGCGTCTCGTACGTCCAGTCCAAATTCTTACCAAGAGCTGCTACTCAAGGTAGCTGATGTTATATATGTTGTACTTTTTTTTCACCAAAGCTTAATTTGTTGAATTAAGCAGTTTCCTCTATGTACAATCGTTAAGATGTTCGCTGTTGCATGTATTTTTTCAGGGTCGCCTTTTTCGACGCTGGTATCAGAAAACGAGGCTAAAAAGACTTATCAAACAGGAGGACGATGTCAAATTACAAAGGTATTTTATAATTTGTTTAACTCATTAAAAATAAATCAGCATAATTTAGGTACCTGAGAGGTTGGTGGTGCCAAGAAATGCATTCAGGCGCAGCAGGTGAATGGTAGTCTACCTAGGCACCAGAACAGTGCTAACTGGTCAAAGACTACAAAGGGAACACGGAGATGGAGAAACACGCGGAACTCGTGAGTGTGTAAGATGACGCATTGCGGTTGAAATTTCCAGATATCCAGAGGGTCCCCAACATCTTTTTATGGATCCTGGATTGGCTTATTTGAAGGCCGGGGTCCGTGAATCAAGAGTAAGAAGGGAGCGAGATACGGAAATGTTATCATGAACGGGAAACGGGAATCGGTGATTCTGAGGGGCGGGATTCGGGAAATGATCACTTAAACGAACCCAGAACCAGGATGTCCTCTGATGAGAATTTGTAAAGAAATTGATCTTCTCAGTCCATGAAAACACCAGGCGTCTAGTCTATCTAGGCAATGGACTAAGACAAAAACTTATGATCGGGATCGGGATTGAGCGACATAAACCGTTGAGATTACGGGACTGAGAGAAAATTTTAGTCGGGATCGCGAGAATGAAAAACTATCGGGGATCTTCCCTGGAAGGCAATATGACGGCCTTAGGGGTAAATAAAACAGGATACCTCTTGCAAGTATTGTTTATCGTACATGTATAACGTAAATCTGGGCTGAGTGTTTTAGGCTTCCGTTTGCCCTACTCCAGGTGATAAATTTTTATCTAAAATTTTTTCAAATCCATTAATTCAAGTAATGGAAAGTTTATTAAACAGGAAAAACTTCTATGTTTTACAGACGCAACTACACTTACGCATACAGCCACAGAATATAGGTCAAAAGTGAGAGCAATTAAGGGAAATTAGGTTATTGGTTCATTTTTTTTTTTTTTTTTGCACCATTTTTTTAACAGTGCAGTCACATTCTGGCAAACAGAGACGCAACATAAATTTTTCGAAGCATGGAGAAATGCTAGGACTGTTCAGCTGGAAAAAGCTGACAAACTGCGAAGAAAGCTAATGCTACAGAAAGGATTGACTGCTCTGCGATTTGCTGTGAGTCAGCATAAACAATCCGTCTCTGAGGTACAGACGAGGGCTAGTGCCAGGATTACAGCCAAATACTGGCTAAAGGTGGGTAAAAGTCTATTGGCAAAAATTTATGATGAAATGCACCCTGTAATTGATGTAAGACGTACATGTATTTCCCAGTAAGTTTTTTGTTTTTTTTTTTGTTTTATAAAATAATTGAGATACACGTATTACGAACGCTCTAATTGGTCAGAAACTTATTGTTTGAGCATGGGAAACCCCTGATAATTTTTTAAAAGCAATCGACTGAACTTGTGAAGCAATAGATTGCACTTTCTGTAGGTTAACCGTTGTTATAGTTAACTTGGGATGTTGCATGTAAGAATTCAAGGAAAGGTTTTTCGATCACAAGCCGGAGGGAATGATTTGCAAACGTTTTTCGTGTCCTCCCAACCACACTCGTGGGTTATTACGCCGGTTGGCCGAGAAAGACTGAGTACGGTCTGTTGCTTTACAAGCAAAAAGTTGAATGATTGCGTTAAGCGTGGTAGATGAGTGAACCAGTGAACTGATATTATACTAATGTGATCTTGATAAATTAAAAAGTGTCAGCCCAACAAGATTATCATGAACTGTAATTCTGGAAATTTTCGAGTTAAAATATGCACAAATTTTTTCCAACGTGAACATGCATTGGGAAATCTCATCGCCTGTTTGAAAGCCTGTAATGTGTTGATGAAGGGTACATGGAGTTGAAAAGAACGTGCAACAAACTCATGTGAAGGGGTCATATTTTATATCCGTCGGTTTTTCTTTACGTTGTTTAGTGGCAAAAGTCTGTGCAAATGAAAGAGACTGTAAGACTGCGAGAAGCATTTGACAAGTGGCACTTGTTCAAAATGGATCAAAACAGGTAACAATCTTTCCTCTTCATGAAAAGGAAATGAAGCACATTGGTGTTTATACACCCTATTTATTGGTTTAACATATAATACGCGCGGATTTCTTGCGAGTTACGGAGTATTTTTCGAGCAATTAGAAAAAAATATGCAAAAACAGCAAAGTGAACTAAGAAAAGAATTTGCAGCTACAGAAAGTTTTAAAAAGCTTTTTTTTTTTTTCTTATAACTGATCAAGGGGTGCAATGATGGAACAGATGGCTGACAGACACCTGTTGTCAAGAAACTATATTAAATGGAAGATAAAGTGCGATTTGGAGCAGAAGAATGGAGTGGCTTCTTTACACTACAAGTATGGGTCAAATTTCCTCTGTTTCTTTTACAAAAATTGTTGGTATTTTGACTCGCCGCACGGGCTCGTCAAAATTCGCCACAACTCGCAAAAATACTCAGCGCTACTACACAAGAAAACGTTTAATAAGATTTATTATCCAACTACACCTAGACGAGTACGAATAACACCATAGACGAGTACAAATATCATGCGGTATTTGTACTCGTCTGTTGTAGTACCGGTTAAACAGGTTTTCTCGCATCGCGCAAGCGAAGAATTGGTTGTAGTTACGAAAAAAAAAAGTGGCGGACAATTTGAATCATAAATCCGACGACGAAGTGTCAGAATGGCTGGCAAATATAGATCTAAGTTCATTTGATGAATCGAACGAAGAAAACAAGCTTGTCGACCAGAAAATTTCTTCATTTAATGAAGAAAATAGAAACAGCAACACAACAACGCGCCAATTCCGTTCCGCTTCGCAAACTTCTGTCACGCACTCCCCGTAAATAAATATCTGCGAAATTCGCCGCTGAAACAACAGGTTGGCGTGTTGGGTAATATATAACTTATTAGACGTTTTGTTGTGTTGTATCGCTGAGTATTTTTACTCGTTATTTGTATTTTGACTCGCCCTACTCGCTCGTCAAAATACGACACAACTCTCCTGCATCTATTAATTAGTTAATTTGGTTAGGCAGGGGACGTTAAAGAACCCACTCACGAGATTACTGTGATGTGGTCTGGCCTGTTTACTGGGAATTGGGGGGGGGGGGGCATCTTCAAATACGTTTCCTTCGATTGTTTGTAAACTGCTGATGCAGTCCGGCCAAAGTCCCCCGAAAAGTGTTGTGATGCGCATTTGATCATATCCACATGTTAATTTGCGCAATATAAATATTAAATTATTATTAATTATTATTACTTTAGTTATGTGAACGATAATTTTTGTATAACGTGAACTGGAATTAGCTGAAGAAGATTTACTTCGCATAACTGGGAAATTCAAACCACATTTTCGTCGTTTTCGGGGTCTCGTTCACGAGCGTTTTCAAATGCTCACAATTCTTACCAGTTCAAAGACATCAAGATTAACTTTCAAGGACTGTTTTTTCTGACCAGAATCGGGTTGCTGACAAGGAGCTGGCACAGTTGGAGACTATATGCTTCACAGAGAGTGGTCAAAACAAGACTGAAAGAAGTTGCGAGGTAAAGAAGCGGAAAAAGAAAAATACAGTTTTAAAGAATAAAGTAGAAAGGTTTTAGGAACAATTTGCTTTCAAAGTAGACTTTGAAACTAGATTGTTAAGAGAGAGAACGCAGATATTGGAATAGAAAGAGATGATGAATATTTTTTACCAGATAAGGACAAAGAAAAGAGAAAGATCTAAGTAAACTTAGTGATCGGATTAAAAGCTCAGACCTTCCCATTTAGGGGTCAAATGCCTTACTCACTAGATTACGAGCCTGTCCCTCTTTTTCGGCGAAGTCTGTCGCGTGAGCACACACACAAAAAAAAGTGAGCGAAAACAAAACACAACAACAACGCAATGTAAGCGCGCTGCGCAAAACTCAGGGAGTGATACACCTCACTCCCAGTGTACCGCGCGGCGCGCTAACGTCAAGTTTTTACTTCGCGGAATGTTTCTTTTACTCGCGCGACGTACTTCACAGAAATGAAGGAACTTCTCGTGGTCTAATGGCTTACTAGTTACAGAAACCTCGTTTACTCTCTAACATCAGCATGCAAGTTCTCCAAACTATTCTCTATGCATTTCAGGGCAGCCGCCCTGTGCTTACAGGGAGCCGTTGTCTAATAATCGAGCTCTTCTTGAGTTCACGATCATTTCCTGTTTTCTCACGACCATCGTGTTTAACTCAGGGATGATATGGTGGGAAGAAATTGGATGCTGTGTTAAAGGGTTGAATGAACAGTACTCTATGTAGCAAAGAAGCTCACAAAAATATGGCTGCCAGCTGGAAATTTATTCTTAATCGATGTTCACTGTACAATTGTTATTTTAAGTACGGCACTTCATTATGTAACAAATTTGGTTTTCTCTGTTCTCTCTTCAGAGTCCACTATGAAGAACATTTACAGGCCAGGTTATTTACCGTTTGGAAGGAAAACACGCGCAAAGCAGTTGTCGCAGACAGTTTGAAATCGTAAGCTGCATGTACAATCATTTAATTCATGAAGTTAAGAGATCAGAACTCTTCTCGATGAAGAATCCCAGAGCCAAAACCAAAGGAATTACATCTGCCAATCAAAAGAAAGGACAAAAATGATTTTTACTTTAATTGCCAATGAGCTCAAAGTAAAAAAAAAAAAAAGAAAAAAAAAAAAAAGCGCGGTAAAACGGCGCGGGCGGCCAAGTCTAGGTTGGTTTAACTTTTGCCTCTGATTGTTTGAAAGAGTGGCGTGAATTTTCCAGACCAATCACAGGGCGAAGTAAAACAATACCAAGGCTTTCCCGGATTTCGTTTGACTCTCTTTCACACAAATTGATTTCTGTGCAGTGTAACAAGGAACCTTGTTGTGGAACAGAATAAAAGAAATGATAGAGGGGCTTGGAGAATGTTTTTCGTCTTGGTTTTTCCCCATTTGATTGAGAAGTACATTTGAACTTTTTATATTTTTTTAAATTATTTTCTTTGTACCTTGTTTGTTTCATTGTTAGCATTCGTGGTTAAGTAACTTGTGTTCCTTTGAATTTTTACAGGAAACGCGTACTTGTAAAAGCTTTCTATTGCTGGAAGAACTGGACACAATACGCCAAGTGAGTTAAACAAACTCCGCTCAGTCGGTGAGACTAAAAAATTGGCAATCTGTTCGTATTAGTATGCCTCGACGATTGGAGCGATTGAGGAGTAGGTCCAAAGCCATTGTATTTACGGACAATATTTTTGCGCTTTCGCTTGCATTAAGCAAAACCAAAGCTAAAGCAATTACATTGGCCAATTTGAACAAAGATGAACATTATAAGGAGCCAATTACACGTAAATTGGCAGGAATAGCACGTAACTGAACTTAAGCGTGGGAAAACAAGCATAGCCACGACTGGCGTGGTTGTAGCTTTGCATCCGGTTGGATGGTTGAGAGGCCGACGGCAGTTCTCTGGACCAATCAAAGTGCGTAACAAAGCGAAACCAATGAAATCCTCTCGACGCCTGATTACAATTTGTTTTTTATGGTTGTTAACAATCGAAAAAGTTGAAGTTTAAAAAACATCTTACGCGCTTGTATTTTTTCACTCCAAAAGTTGCCCGATTTGCACGTAGTATTTCTCTTTAAACCATGCAAAGTTACTGCTTTGTAATCTGCCTATATAAAGAAAAACACCCACAGATATGGCATTGATTTTGTTATTAATGTGTCCTTACAGGATTATTCGGCTGAGGTTCCAGAGCATGTGCAAAGAATATCATCGTCACAAGTTGGTAAAACAATCTTTTCATCACTGGAAAATCCGTCTGATGAACCGACAGGCTGATGTGTGTTACAGAAATGGACTTCAGATGTAAGCTAAGAAAAAAGAACGGTCGACTTTTTGTTTGTCCTTAACGTATGGTTACCTTGCGTGTTTATGCAAATATTACAGCGCACCAAGACTGTGTGGCATAAAACAAAAAGTAAAACTAATATAACAGCCAATTAAAAAAAGTGGATATCACAAGGACACAACGAACAAACTGCTTCAAGCGCGGGGAAAAGTTATATGCTAACTTAAATAGGTGGGTCTTGAGGACCCTTTTAAAACTACTAATATTGTCAGAAAGCCTAATTTTTCGAGGGAGCTCGTTCGTTTAGCTTTGAATCTGATTGGTTTAGAGAGCAACGTGAGTTTTTTTTTTTTTGAGCAATCACAGAGAAAAGTAAAGGAAAACCAAACAAGTGCCAAATTACTTTCGGAAAATCAGTTTAAAAATCAATGTGCTGATTCAAAGCGGAGAAGGTCCATTTTTGTGCAGTCCGCTTTAAACAAATGTTTTTTTTTTTTGGTATGTAGGAAGATTTTCAAGTTGTGGTTTTTGCGATATAAGAGGAAAGTGATTCATCGACATCTGTGCAAGGCATTGGCCAAAAAGGTATGAAGAGAGATGATTCAGGAAAAGTGTTTTATTAATGATTTGTTTTCAAAGTGTCAATCGGGGCAGCCAATCAGCACGGAACCAATGAGAACATAAATTAAAAGGAAACAAAGTGCCTGAAATGCTGGGAAACGAGTGACTTAGTCGCGATTGTTTAAAGTTTTGAATCTAATTGGTTGAGAAAGTGGCCGCCGCGCGCGAGCCCAGAGGGGAGTGAAGAAACACCAACGCCTTGGGGCTCGACACCTTTACAATTTCTCAGGAGACAAATTATTGTCCGGTCTAGTTAAGAGCAAACTTGAACGTGTCGTTCTTTTTAAATTTTCTATATTTGGACATTTGTTTTTTGCTGTGTTATTAACGGCTGCTGTATTTCGAAAGCTCAACAACTTTTTCTTTATTAAATATTCTGCGCATAGTTTGTCACCGCTTTATGACAATTTCAGATCGCTTTCAACTGATCTCTTCTTTGCTAGTGTCCAGTAAAGCTGATTAACCCTTTACTCCCTTCATTAACGCGTCGACGTTGCTGTACCGACACATTAATTTAAACTATGTGGTTGTTATTTCAGGGGAAAAAGCGCAGGTTCTTCAACAAATGGTCAAATTTTACGAAGCAGCAAAAAGAGAGAAGAAGAACCTTTGTTGGTTCTTTAGAACGGATGCTTGTCAGCAGCATGTTGAATAACTGGAGACAACACGTGAAAGAGAAAAAAGCTCTCAGGTTAGTTTGTAGATCCCGGATGACACTTCAGTTACTAGTGGCCCGACAGTTGGCGTGCTGGAGCCTGGGTTGAGAGACCTGGGTTTGAGGCCTGATCGCTTTTTAGGGGCCAAACACTTCACTCGCAAAATCTCAGATGCAATATAGAATCATCTGATTTTTTTTTTGTTTGCGCGATAGAGTAAAGACTTTATGAAGGACTCGTTGTTTGGAATTGTCATGGCTCTGACAACTATTTTGTCTTTGTGTACAGGAGCAAAGAACTTCAGTTGATCCAGAAGAAGAATCACATCGCTTCGCGAAAAATGGTGGATCGCTGGTTGTTTGCTATGCAGGTGGCTAACTTCAGAAAGAAAGCGAGAGTGAATTGGTCCATACGCTGTACAAGGTAAGTTGCGACTGCGAAAGAGTTCTTAGGCTAAGGTTGTGAGAACTTAAAATGCTCCAGCGAGAAGGAAAACGTTGTGAACGAATGAAAATTTACTTGTATGTACGCTTCAGAGCTCTTAAGGCGAAAAAACGCGGGAAAATGTGAGCGAATGAAAGTTCACATGTTTGCACTTCAGAGCTCTTAGCGCGGGAAAACGCTGGAAGATTCTTGACCGAGACGCGCGTGGTTTCAGTTTTGTTCCTGATTAGTTGAGAATCTATCGAAATTTTTTAAACAAATCACAGAGACAATGAAAAGAAATACGAACTGTTTCGTTGTAGTTCATAGACTTCAGGTAGGGATTGTCTGAAGGATCAAAATCGACGAGGGAGTGGTGAAGTCTGACTTTCACAGGCCTTAAAGAAGAGTTGATGGTTCATGAAGTTCTGTTTCAGTTTATAAACAATAGGAAAATTGCGTTGAAATGCTGTCCACTTTAAAATGGGACTTCCCTTGCCTAATTTGTAAATATCTTTTTGGAACTGCACCCACAAGACAGAGTCAACTAAATTCAATTTGTTTGCCACAGGAAAGCATGTGAAGCTTGGAAACTTCTTTTGAAGAAGAAGTACTTGGAGCAAAGATTGATGGTGAATCGCGATATCTGGCAGCTACTGATGATGAAAAGTAAGTTTAGGGAAGCATTCTCAAACATAAACCAAAGTTTGTCGTCTGTTTACACTTTTTCGAGGGGGTCCTGGTAGAATGGGGGGGGGGAGGGGGACTTTCTAGAGACAGGGTTTTTTGTTAGTGGGGTCTTTTTTGAGAGGGGGCTTTTTAGAGAGGCCCTTACTAGAGCTCAGTTCTGATTTGTGTTCGTCGTTTTTGTCTTTATGTTTTTATTTCTTCGGGTACCTGATTATAGTACAATCCCGTGTTTAGGAATTTTTAGGACTTGGAAACAGCAGAAGAGAAAAGTAGACACAGAGAATGAAAAGGTTTTCAGAGCAAGAGCTATCTTGACAAAGAACTACAAAGCTCGTGTCCTTCAGGCGTGGAGAGTTGTTAACCAGGAACAGCAGATCATTTCACCCATGGTTGCTCGGAGAGAAAGGAAAGAATTGGCCAGGTACGACACCGGGAGGTTACTGTGAACTGCCGCTCAAAAGCTCCTAGCAGTCCAAAGCAGCCTCCCAAGCTGAGAAAATTGCTTCAAACGAATATAGATGTTTTTTTTGTCATGAATTTCTCGGCCAGACTTCGCTTTTTCCATATGCGCACCAACATCCTTGGATAAAAATTTAATTGCAGTTTGCACATCGTAGTCGTTCCATTTACTTGTATTCGTTCTTGAATGTTTTCGTTGCATCCTTTGCGCTCATTGTTTTGCTCATATATTTGTTTGGTGTTTTGAAATCGATTAATTGTTTCTACAGAGCATTTGAAACATGCCCTGCCATAAAATCAACATGTGGTTGAGTTAAACAAATGGAATATATTTTGCATAGTAATTACTTAAGAAATGTTTGAAATGTCAGCTTTATAAATTATTTACGGTGGCCATTTTACCTTATCAACTAAATCGATAAAAATTAAATTATTTGGTGATACTCCCCACTGAAACAGCACCATAGTTTCTTTAGAAATTTACTACCTTTAGTCCAACCTCTTAATAGTTTGTTGTCTGTTGGGTTTCTGAGTTTCACTCCTTAGGCTAGTTATCTGAAAGGCCTTTAAATTAAATACAATTTCAGGGTTTTTGATGCTTGGAGGCTTCACATTCATCGACAGAAAAACATTGTTGATCAGAAGACAAGAGCGACAGAGAAAACACTCGACAAGTACTTTCTGTTTTGGAGGTAATGGTTAATCTCCAATTGTTTTCTTTGTTTTATTTTAGTCTAAAGAACCAACATTTCTTTCCATTTTAGCTTGAACCCCTTCAATCAAAAGCCATTCGAAAGAAGGGGAAAATGCTCTTTACTTTAATAGCCAATCAACTCAGAGTAAATAAAAGCGCGGAACCCCACGGGCGACCAAGTCTAGGTTGGTTTTAGTTGTGCCTCTAATTGGTTGACAGAGTGGCGCGAATTTTCTGAACCAATCACAGGGCGAAGTAAAAGAGAACCCCTTCACTCCTAGGATTAAACAAATAGACTTTATCCGAACCAAACCTGTTCACTTTCTGAAAGAAAGGTAACGAGAAAAAAGAAAATTACGAACTTTTAATTTTTTTGTGATTGGGCACCAAATTCTCGGAGTCTAAAGCATTAGATAAACATGACATACATTGCGAAGAATTGACATTTAGATCTAGGGAGTGTTAAAGTTTAAGAATCGGATAGGAAACATGGGATGGTCAACTGACAGTTTTTGTTCGAGTTTTAGCTACAGTAAACATTTTCTGTTTTATTCGTTTCTTAACATTTTCGTATTATTTTTTTTTTGCCACAGAGATCGGGCTTATCTTCGTGTAAAAGAAAGGGAGGTAAACGAGACGTTACTTCGGAATAAAATATCAAGAGCTTTTACTGCTTGGAGAGGTAAGGTCGGCCGATAAGTCACGCCGGCAAAAAAGTCTTTGAGATTACTGAATATTTGCTCACAGAAAAATTGAATTAACCCCTTGCAATGTGCATTTCCAGGTTACTTAAAGGATCAGCGATACGCCAAGCTGAAAATACGAGCGCGACGATTTGAACTAATGGAAAAGTTCTACTCTTTATGGAAAGAAAAAGTTCAACACCGAGCAGAGGAGAAGGTCGAGGAGACTGGAAAAGAGGTAAGACTTTTATCTCTACCCAGAGAAGCTTTTAAGGTTTAGTGAAAATCTTCCGCGAGATTCAAAGCATACTGGATATTTTTAAGATAATGGTGGAAGTTTCAATTTCTTATCATATTGAAAATAAAAACCTCATTAAAATTAACTTTCAACGCACTTTAAAACACGTAGTAGGCCTGTTTTAAAGTGCGTTGAAAGTTAATTTTAATGAGGTTTTGTTTTCAATATGATAATGAATGATACTTTCTTAGCTTCGACAATCAAAATTTCGCAAAAAAGTTTCAATTTCGTTTTGTGTAAATTGCAGGCTCGAGGTTTGTTATTGGTCAAATGGTCCTTTAGAGTTTGGAGAGTGTCTACTGACCGTCAGAGAGCGTATCGCTTGAGACAACAAGAAATTGCGGACAACTTCTACAGGGACACAGTTACCAGAAAAGCCTGGGTAGTTTGGCTGAGACGTTACCGTGTAGAGGACTGGGCTAGGTAAGAAAAATTTGATAAGGGGAAGTGGTAAGATTTTGTAAATCTATTATCGCCGCGCCGAAATTTCCTCAGGATATATTTTGTCAGTGTCAACCAGTTAAGGACATGGTTTCCTGATTTTTGCTTGCAATATAATAGGTGTGATTTGTTATGTGTGATGTGTGATGTATTTTGCGTCATGTGTGATGAATGATATGTAATGTGTGATGTACGGTGTGATATCCATTATGTGTGATATGCGATGCGTGCTGTATGATATTTAGTTAACGCCTCCACTCTAAGGCTCCCCTGCTGTTTTAACGCAAGGGATCAGTTTCTTCTTTAATGGACTTGACAGATTTATGCGTCATTCATCACGATTCGACACTTTTTACTTTTGCAGTGCAACAGTTTGCAACATTCTATTTCTCATTGAAAATGAGAAGTAGAATTAATAATTCAATTAATAGAATTAATAAATAAGATAGAATTAATAATTCAATTCGCCATTAGTTCGAATTCAAGTATTTTCAATGTTATAATGCATCGTATGCAATGTTTTGTTGAATCTCTGATTTACGTAATATTGGGTGAATCCAATTTTTTTACCACCCTTCAAACAGAGATCACGCTCGTACAAAGAAGGAAGACTTTCTGCGAAGGTTATTCCAAGCATGGCACCGTTTCACCAGAGCCATACTACAGATGGAGATGCAGAGGTTTGCCACCTCAATGTCCGGTCTGGATTCATCCTTTGGATCTTTCTCTCCTTCTCCTTTTCGCCAGCCGTTAGCTTCAACCTTAGGCTCGACTCTTGGCTCCACTGTATCTGACGCCCTGACTTCCTCGGGATATGGTGCCTCCATTCGGAGGGGATCTGGTAGCGTGTTTACATTTGGGTTAGCACTTAAGGAGAGGGATGATGATGTAAGTATCACTACAACTTGTCCCAAGTCAGTGCTGATAAATTTAAGTGATCACGCTGTTGAATTTCGTCGTTTTAAAGTCAGAATTGCTGTTATACAGCATAGTTTTCAGTTCCTTTTGAAATTACTTTTCTTAATCTCTCAGCTGATGGGTCAATACACGGATTTTTTCCACAGAATGAAAAGTTAGAATTTATTTTTACGGCATAATGAACGGTATTACGCGAGAGACGAGCACAGTAGCTTTCATCTGAATGCTCACACTCAAGGGTTTGCTCCACAGACTGATACGTTAGAACAGCCCTTTACATCATAACGAACAATAGCACGTGGGATAACTGCTCGGAATCAGATTTCCGCAGTCCTATACTTATTATACATACAGTTCGTGGATAAAGAAGACGGGTCAATGACAGTTTACTGAGTTACTGCGCACCAACCTTTCCCTTAACCAAATAACAGTCACCCGATAGCGAGTTAAGGCTCAGGTTTTTATCCAAAGACTGAAAAACAAGAACCACTTAGTGTAGCACAATAAAAAAAAGAAAAAAACTTTCACGTTAAAGTACTGCGCAATAGCTTTTATTTGAATGCGAATTCAGGGATGTTTCATCCGGGCCTAAAAACCTAAAGCAACGTGGAGTCCTGATATTTTTGTAATTATTTTCAGACGGCCTCATTGCCAGGAAGAATCGATGGTATAGACCAGCTTTTGAGGCCAGAGAGTCCCATTGTTCGACCCGTTTCGCCCATATCTATCCTAAGAGACTCTCGGCCGATGTCCCCCCTGCCGTTCAATTCAAGTCAAACCAGTCTCGGTCCCTCCCCTTCCCCTTCCCCTAGTCCTGAGCATCCCCTGCCGTCAACCCCGCCCATCAGATTAGAAGACTTTTCTCCCGTGAAGTCTGAGGACGATACAGGCATTCACTCTGGAAGCAGCGTGTCAGATCACGAGGTAAGAAGCATTCGGATGTGAGGTGAGGTGGGGGGGGGGGGGCACATTGTAAGCATGGACAGAGGGGAGACGTGCCTTTCATATTTATACAGGTCGGGAATTGTGGCAAGTTGTGGCTTTTGTACCGTTGTTTGACTTGATAGTGTGAAAACATTTCTTGCGTGGCAGGATCAGCGAGCATAAAAGGCACATTGTCTCCTACCTCCTGATTAGCAACCGAGCGAGAATTCAATTATATATCCAGCCATGCTGACCATGGTGTTGTCGATAATAAATGTTAACAACATATTGGAAATAGTACTATGTGTGAGTTGTTATTTGGAGAGTGGATGTATGACGTATGGTGTTTTTTGCGTTATGTGTGAGTTTTTTATATGGAATGTGTAATCTGTTTTGTGTGATGCGTGGCGTATGATGTGTTACGCGTTATGTGTGATGTGTGACGCGTCAACTCGAATTTACATCAAGCTTTTTCCTCAAACGTAAGGGATCAGTCCCGTCTTGTATGGATTTAATCGTGCTAAAACTGGTTCAAATTTAAGCTTACATCCAGCCATCCTGACTTAAGAGTAAATATGGCATGTGGTCAAACACAAATTTCTCTTCATTAATGGTACAGAAAGTATGCCTCATTAATGGTACAAAAAGTGTATTAAACCCTGTAATCAGAATTTTGTTCCTTATCCTTAGGACTGTGACCGTATGAGCACTGCTTCATGTACGTCCTACACCGGGCGTAGCACACAAAGTGACCCACGTGATCGTGAAGTCATGGCTACAGAGACCATACTGCATTGGAGGAATCTGCCTCTGAGCCTGACCTTTAGAACGTGGCTAAAATTCACCCGCCAAAGAAAACTACAAAAGGAGCTTTTGAACTACATCACAAACAACAAGACCATGGAATTGATGGCGAAGACTTTGGAAAAATGGAGAAGAGAGCTGTATACGAAAGTCACTGCAAGACAACACTGGGTGAGTTGGTTTTTTTCCTGCTGATGTTGTTGGTTGTGTGTTTATTTGTTTGTGGTTATTACAAGTGAAAAATTGTTATTTATATAAGGTAATGTAATTTTGTCGCAAAAAGCGGCCTTTTTATGAGTGAGTATCTGAGGACTTCCATAAAATGAACGTACTTACAAAATCATCTCTTCTTCATAAGAGACGAAATCACTGAGTGGCTATTACGCTAAGCTTCGAGGGAAACGCTTCGAGTTGAAGCCCTAACTAGGTATAAGCAAATGTAATCCGGTTCGTCAATAATCCGAAATTGCACCAGTTTCCTTCACTCCGCTGTGATTGGTCTCAACCAATCAGATGTAAAATCAAAACCAATCACGACTTGGTCGCCCACGTTTTCCCGCGGTTTGGGCAGTTCTGTTGTTTTTACTTTGAGTTATTATAGTCTCTTCAATGCATTTTCCTTTGTTCTTTTTGACCGTTATGATAACTTTGGATTTGGATTTACGACACTCACTCGAAAAGTGCGCTCAGATGTTAAGTGCCGTTGTCGCTCTTGAATTGGACGTTTGCTTGAAACTCACAGAAGCATTTTGTTTAAGTCTCAAATTCATTTTAGCAATTCAGCTGCGTTAATGAAGTCCGTCTTTCTTTGCTACAGCTTGACTCAAGCCGTCTTAAATACCTAAGGATCTGGCACGAGTACGCTGTCACAAAGAGGATCCAAGAGGAGAGGAAGATGCTGGCTGATGATCACTGCAGGCTCATAAGGCTCAAGGGGGGCTTTCAGAAGTGGAAGAAAAAGGTGCGTCTAAGACAAGTGGTTCAGATCTAAATATTTTCTAATTTTTTTACAATCCCATCCCATCCTTAATTTTTCAAGATCCAATGATAAATTCCCGCCCCCCCCCCTCTGACTATCATACGTTACCCTGAAAATTAGAAAGACGATTTTGTCTTTTTTCGAAATAACACTCTTAAACTGATCAGCTTGTCTGTTCTCATAACCTGTTTTCATGCTACCATACTGGAATTGCATGGAGAAGTTACACTTTGATCTTTTTTTTGAAGGGTTAACCATACTCGCCTCCATTTGGTTTCATTTGTACTCCATTGTCGTTTGCTCGCTGCAGCAAAGAATAGGCCAAGAGATTATTCATTGAAAGGCCCTTCTCTATAACGCATCTATGACGTAGCTTTTCTGTATCAACTGTAATTTTTTGTCTTTTTTCACGACTTAACTTAAAGACCGGACTCCCTTCAAGTGTTACTAATCGCATCTGAATCACAAGAAATGTATTTGGAAAATCATTAATACAGTGACTGAATTTTTTTATGTTTTATATGACTCTTAATGTTCCATAGTGCTTAATTCTTTCTTCAAATTTATTCTGTAAATTATCATTGATAGTATTATTATTATGACTATTACTTGACCTATTATTATTATTGTTATTATCGAAATTATTAATTTTTTTTCTTTTGCTAATGCACTGTCATTTCGACTGAAAAAGAACTCTATAAAAAATTGCTATTATTATTTCATTTTATTTTTTTTAGAGCTCCGCTAAGAAGAAGCTACAAGAGCTAATCGGACAGTGGCAAAAGAAGGCCATGGGTTAGTGTTGAGCGGAGTTTAAGTTTTTGCAGGTCGTTAACCTCACACCCAAACACCAATATGCATGCTCTCCATGGTGTTCTCTCTACATTTCTTTAGGTGCTGATAACATGAATATTCTGATGATTTGCCATTCAATACTGAGATTTGTCAAAATTGTTATACGCGTTGAAAACACCGTGACTTACTAGTTTGTGTGCTTGTTTGTAACTCGTGTGACGCAACTTGGTCCTGACAGCCTGAAAAAACATCACCTAATCGTTTTAACGATCGCTCATGCGCAGACGTCTGATCGCTGTGTTGCTTCACACTGTCTGAATCAGCAATGTTGAGCATTTGTCAAGAGCGTAGGACAAACATTTTATAACACCTTCCACTTTTTTCTTCATCTTTAGTAACTGAGAAAGACAAAGGCTTTACTCAGGTCATTCAGAAAAAGCAAAACGCAAGGTTTTTGCGGCACACTTTCACCTACTGGGTGCAAATGACAAGGAAGAGTCAAGAGGCCAAGCGACTGTATACAGAGAGACTTCTACCAAAGTAAGCCGAATCTTTCAGTTACGGGAAAATTTCTCTAAGCAAGTACTTTGCAAAAGAAGTTTCATGTGTGGTAACTGTCTCTTTTTTCTTACAGGTGTTTTAAGGCGTGGCATGTCCTTGCCTCCACCCGGGTTTCTAATCGGAAGAAAGTGGTGCTGTTTGGAGAAAGAAGGCTCTTGACCATGGTAAAAAATGCTTAAGTGTGATGTGTGATGCGTGATGTATTCCTCGTTGTTTGATTTGTGATCTATAATTTGTGATTGGTGTGCTGTAAGGTGTGTGACGTGTCATTTGTGTCATGGTATGCGTTGTGTGTGATGCGTTATATGTGGTGTATGATGCGTTTTATGTGATATGTGATGCGTTATATGTTATGCGCGATGTGTTACCTTTCGTGTGATTTGTCACGCATGATTTGTCATCGTTGTGCTGTCAGATGCATGACGTGTTATTTGTGTTGTGAGATGCATTAATACGTGATGTGCTATGTTAAAGATGTTTCATTTGACACGAGCTTGAATTTTAGGAAACCACGGCCCGCTATTGCTTTAAGGCAAGAGATAAGTTCTGTCGTAGGAATCTCAATTATCCAGCCTGTTCTTCCCGCTGTTTGTAACCTCCAGTTCTCTCTTGCAGGCGTTCAGAGAATGGCAAACTCGATTCCAGGCCATCAGCCGTGTGGACGAGTTTATCGAGGTCAGGGCAACATACATGTCTTAGTTGTAACGATTTGAACAAATAGCGGAATACCTATGCGAAGAAGACAGAAACACGACAAATTTTAACGTAATCCTTATGTTTTATGTTCTCAGATTAAGGAAGCTGATCGACAGTTAGAAATTCTTCGAGTGTGGCATAACTGGGCGAGTGGTGAGTACCTTCTTAAGCCTTGAAATGTTTAAAAGTCCTTTGGATTATAGATCGGATACTGATGAAGCAGCTTGTTTCAGAATCTGAAGAGATTAAAAATTTTGTGTGTTACTAACTCGTTCCTCTTTCAAAATGATAAAGACCACGTCGGACATGTTTGATTTCTTTTCTGTTTGCTGCTTGTTAGGTATGAACACGCGGAGGAAACAATCTCGTCTGTTCCGTCGCTCTGTGGAATTGAAAATCACAAGAGAGATTTTTATCAACTGGTTGACAGGCGCTCAACAGCTTCAGATAGCCAAACGAACACACGAATTGCACATTATGAAATGGTAGGAAAAATTAGAGTATTTTCTCGATAAAACGCTAGATTTTTTAGCATTTTTGATACGGCATTTATTCAAGGACTGCCTTTATTTCAAAATCGTGTTTTTTTTTATGTCACTGTCATCGATTACCTTAAAACATTGGTTACTGGTAAGTCGGACAGAGATGCGTTTTCTTGAATCATGTTAATGAAAAGATTATTGGAAAGCAGCTTTATAAGGTACTTTTTTCAAGTTTATACTGATGGTTTCCAGCTGTTTTCACAGCGTGTTTGTCGGCTGGAGGGATGTGGCTCTGGAAAGGACAAGAAACAAACGCGCAATGCAAGAGTTCAAGAAAAACGTTGACGCAAACTTGGTAAATAATGCTATTTCTAGTAAAGATTATGTGGCTCTGCTCTACTATATTGACTGATTAACTGACTGGTTAACCAACTAATCGATAAATCGATCGATAAGTGACGGGCTCAATAACTCTTTGAATCTAAAAATTTTCACTCTTAAAATTCTGAAACTTTTCCTTGTTTTCTCAGCTTGCTCGAAGCTTCCGTTTCTGGCAACAGCTTCTGGCACACTCAGAGTTATCGCGGGCTCACACTCAACACCGTGATCATAATGCACTAAGGGAATGTTTTGAGGAATGGAGAAGTTACACGCTGGAGATCCGGGCAGAGAAGTTTTTTGTCATGGCGATGCAAAAAAAGGTACGACCTTACTTGTTTAAAGCGATATAGATGTCCAGCTGCCTTAAAACCCCTGTGTGTTGGTATAAGTCAGTCGTAAGCAATTAAACTGTTTTTTTTTTTTTTTAAATGTTTTGAATGTTATCTTTTCCTATTTCCTTTTTTTTTTTTTGGCTTCAAGACTTGCGTAATTTCTCGCGTTTTCACTAACCTTATTTTAACCAATTTTGTATCAGAAATGAAATAATTCGTGAATTTTGATAAGCGCGGAGAAACATTCATAAATGAATTGAAAGCAAAAACTCAAACATAATATTAATCATGTGCATCGTAATCAATTAGCGAGACTAAGTTTTGCTAGTTTTAATAAGAATTATTTTACGTGTCCAGAAAATTTAATTAATTCTCTTTAATTTGTTTACTCACTTTCGTCCAAACTGAATAGAAACTGCTTCTTTCTGTTACATTTTGGCAGTAATTTTCTCTTCTTTTTTCTTTCTGTCACAGCTATTGTTTATTAAACATCAAATTGAAGGGTTTTTTTTGTTACCCGTGGCTTAACTGTCAATAAATGATTAATTTGGTCCAGCTCAAGTTTGTGTTATAATTGATTTTGACGCAATACAATTTGATATGATTATCGTCGTTAGCTGTCGGTATATTTAGCTGCCGCGAGTTAAAATTGCAACTTACTCGTTTGAGTGCTTGGTAGGTATTTAAAGAATACTATTATAGCTTTTTGTTTTATGGTAAAAGCACTTTATTTCCTGGGTATCTTTCGCCCAAAATTTCGCCATGTTTAAATCTTTGTTTTTTAACCTTCTTTTCCACTTACGTCGGGAACGAATGTACTAAAAGTCAAGCCGCTTTGAGTAGTGTCCTAATAGCATAAAACTTATAATTTTCACATCGCGTTACACCGTTCTTGGTTCGTGTTTTACGATACTGTGTTCTAAGAATTTTGTTTATGATTCTTGGGTTGAGGAATGTTTGTATGCGTTCTATCTTTCAGATGTTCGTGTGTTGGTACGTCGAATACACGTCCCGAAAAACCGTGAGTAATGTTCATTGCATTTTCATGGCTCTTTAAAATAACTGAAATTGATATTAAAGTGAGCTTGAAGTATTTGCTGGGAAACCATCAGAGCGGACGAAGCTCCATTACAGTGGCAAGCCGAAAAGAGCTTTGAATTGTCAAACGGTGTTCATTCGATGTAAACCATGAAACACGAATTCACTTTTAGATTTATGGCAAAGAAAATGTGTAGTATACAACAATTAACTTAATGAGTTGCAATTAAAGGCTTACCGAGCGCCAAACAACGACTTTCTAATTTCTCCGTTTGTAAACGCTTTCATTGAACTGTAATTTTTTTCTGTTTTAGACCCGTCGTCTTATTCATAGTTGGAAAAGTATAACAGAAGGTATGCAATAATGTTTGTTTTAGAATATGTTCAATAATGGCCAGTGCTCTATAGTTTAGACGCGAACAAGAACAACAAAACTGGCTTACTTGTAAATTTTTCGCCCAAAGACTTGTTTTAGTTGCCTGTGGCAGCCAGGCTTTGCCAGTACACAGCCCTACTAAACGTGTACCAAATTTGATACAGGAATAATTCGTCAATCGTTTCTAAGTCAAAGAATAAGCTATGTGTGTATAAACTTATCCGGTTTACAAGCCGTTTGCGAGAATATTCCCATACGCGTCTGCGAGCTAGAGTCGTCAACAAATCTGCCCTTTAAAACATGACAGATACGTGTGGGCTAAGTCTTAGTTCCTCTCTTTTTCAAATTTCATTGCAGAAGCTAAAGTATTAAACAACAGAGCCATGCACCTCGCCGAAGGGTCGGAAAAGAAGATGTTACGGCGTATGTTCGATTACTGGGTGCAGGAAGCTCATAAAGTACAGAAAGCAAAGAGTCATGCAAGCGGAAAGATGATGCGAAGGTACTGATGGGGAATTTAGTGGGAGATACGGTGACCAAATACTTTAGTGCGTTGGACTCCCGGTCGAGAGGTCTGGGTTCTAAACCTGGCTGGGTCATTGTGTTTGAGGGAAAAACGCTAAACTTTCACAGTGCCTGACTCTACCCAACAAAGATTAGAATGGGTACCGGCAACTTGTCAGGGAAGCCGGATGAAATACTAGCGGGGGGGGGGACTTTGCGATGGACTGGCATCCCATCCAAGGGAGATTAGTAATACTTCTAGTCGCTTCATGCTAAGGAAACCATCACAAGCGCCGGCTTTGGGGGGGGGGGGGGGATGGGGACTTCGCTCGAGTACAAACTTTACCCCCTCCCCCGGCCTTGCCTTACTGATGAGAATTTAGAATTAAAAGAGGACGAAAAACTTCTCTTCACTAATGTTGAACAGGTGGAGTTATTATTTTTGCTTAAGTATCTGATTTTTTTTCTTCAATAGGACTTTTCTCGGATTGCATCAGTATGTACAATCACGAGTTGAGAAACGCAAAATCTTACAGGAACTACTGCAGAGCAAGGAAGAAGAATTGGTAAGTGTAACAACTTTCCGAGGTAGTCACGAATGCATCCGATACTTGTTCGTTGATCCAAAGAGCTGCTTCGGAGGTAACGAGAACCTTTCGAAGTTTCTCCGTCGTTATTTAGATTCGGACTCGGAAATACCGCTCAGGATGTTTCACTTGCGAGGAAACCGTGGCTATTTTATCGCAATTAGACTGTTTACTTTGCAACCAAAAAATGTTATTCCGTTATCTTTTTTCTTGTTTTTATTCATTATTTAAAGTTGTTTTGTGTAGTAATTAGCACTCAATCGTCCACCGACGAATCAACTATGGTTTAGTTGCTATGAAGACCAATAATTTTATTGGATTTTAAACGAGAGAAGATGAAGTTATGTGTACCATTAGTGAAAGAAAGAACTAAAGTTTTCGCAGCCGCAAGTTTAAACACAGAAACTTTTTTTTTTGACAAATTAATGTTTTTGTCAATTTTTTTTGCTTCCAGGTATCAAACTCCTTCAAAACTTGGAGAGAAAGATTCCAACGCAGTATGAGAAACCTAGAAGTCCTGGAGGAGCATCTTCAGAAGAAAGAGTCTGAGTTACTACACTATTGTCTTGTAAAATGGGTGAAGTACATGCTGCGATGCAAAGCAGAAAAATCTTACGAGAAAAAACTCGTACACAAGGTCAGTTTACGAAGTTGGAATGTGGATTGGTTCTTTCAGAATCTTTCGACACTAATTTTTAAGGCTTAGAAAACTATAAAAGATAAAGGAAGGATCTCGGACAGAATGAAATAGTTCTTGAGAAATTTATCAGTATGAACGGTTGCTAAATTACTGAGTAACAATATTCAAGTAAAGAACCTTGGTTAAATATATCTTATTAGACGTTTTGTTGTGTAGTATCGCTGAGTATTTTTACGAGCTCTAATGGCGAGTCAAAATACAAACAACGAATGAAAACACTCAGCGATACTACTCAACAAAACGTCTAATAAGAAATGTATTATCCAAAACGTGAAATTGTTATTTCAGGTTTTTTTTTATGACCTCTATCAGCCAAACCCACGACATCTGCCGGTTTGCAGTATGTCAAGTGATCTCAAGCTTAACCTTGAGAAGTGAAACTGAAAATACTAGTTTAAATTAGTCTGGAGTTGATATTCGATTTTGTTAGATGTGCATAGTCTCAGCTAAACGTCGCTCGAACACGACACAGTTGTAAACAGCGGTCAAACGTCGGGCATGCGCAAGGGGATCTGGCCGCCTGCGCGCCAATTTCCCGCGCAAAGTTTCGAACGAAGACAGAAGAAACAGCCGCTGTCTCGCAAAACAAGCGAAAATAAAATTAAAACGTTCATTGAAATCTGTAAAATGGAAACAAAAGTAAGGAAAAAGAAATCTCGAGACTTTTCGAACACAAAACCTATTCAAGTCTGGGGCGGATCCAGGGGTGGTTCGGTCGAACCTCCTAAATTTTCCCTCAGAACGCTGGAAATCATGTTTCCGAAGACCTAATTTTCAAAATCTTGGACCCCTCAGAACGGGAACAATTCTCCGAAACCCCCTTGACTAAATCCTGGATCCGCACCAGCAAGTACAGTTATCCTGTTGATTTACCATTCTGCAATGAGCTTTACCAAAAACGTCATACGCTTTCAAAACACCTTGACTTACTGGTTGGTGTTGGAAATTTGTAACTCATGCGAGACAACTTGGTTCTAACCCCCTGAAATACGCGCAACGCCTACATGCGTAGGCGTTTGACAGCTGTGTCCACAAACGGAGACAATCCGCCACCAAAAACTGTGGTTTGAAAAATCATGGCAAATACCAAATATTTGTCTATTTTTCCTTGATATTTTTGAGTAGCGGTGTCTTTTAATCACAGTTTTGTCTTTCTGTTTCCGTTAGTGTTTTTCAAGATGGTGGTTTGCATTGTACACCAAGAAGGGTTCTGAAAAACTGCAAGAGGTAAGGATTTCAAATTTGTTTATTCTCTGGCAAAAAACCGAGAAAATTGGGGGGTGAAAGTATTCTCTCTCCTCTCGCCTTTTTCTTTGGAGAGCTTTGCTAGATATTAGGCATTTCCTATCTGGGAAAATGCTATGAATGGTTCTGTGGAAAACATGGCTCAGTATCCAGAAAGAGTTCGCTCGTTCCCGTGCTCTGTCGTGAATACCAAAGTACATTTGCAAAAGGAGTTTTTATTGGTGCTAATTAACGAGAGAGGGTCGCTGATGTGTCTTTTTTCACCTTACAATTTGCAGAAAATGCTTATCAGAAAAACTCGAGAAGCTGGTCGACACTGGAAACAATGGACGATTAGTGAGTAAACGGTGTTTATTGATCAGAAGTTTTTTGTTAAGTGTCGCACTTTGTCTGTGATTTCATCGTTTTTATTTCACCACGATCCGTGATTGGTCGAGAAAAAGCGCGCCTCCTTTCTCAACCAATCACATGCGAAACTACAGACATTTTCAATTGGGCGTCGCAAGTAATTCAGCTTTGCTTTTGTTTTGCTTTACTTCGCTCTGTGATTGGTCCAGAAAACTCGCGCCACCATCTCATCCAATCAAATGGAAGACTGAAATTAATCCCAACACTTGCGTTTTTCCGCGCTTCAAACAGGTTACCCGTTTTTATTTTGAGTTTTTCATTGGATAATGATGATGGTGACCTTTGTTGTGATTGGTTTTAGTTTTTCGATACTCAATTAAATACTGCTTTAAAAGCAATCGTGACTTGATTGCTCGCGTATTTCCGTCCTTCGGGCAGTTTGCTAGTTTTAGTTTTGTTGTTGTTTTTTTTCTCCTGAACGACCCTTCTGATTACTTTGGTTTTGGTTTTTGCAAAATACGGTTGAAAGTTACTTTTTGTGACAGCTTTACTTATTGCGTGTTTTCCGTTCACAGAGGTGAAGAAACAAGCTGAGATGGCAGACGATCTTCAAACAAAACATGGCCGACATTTGGTACATTCATACTTTGTACAGTGGACGGAAAAAACGCGGCAGATGCAACAAGCAAAGGATTTGCACAACCGCACAGTATTAAAGAGGTTTGTTGCAACTAAAACTTGCGTTCTTCAAGATTTAACAAAACTGCGGGCTTATTATCATACAACAAACTCAAACTGTTGACCAATACCTAAACAGATTGTTGCGTTTTATTTGCCGCAGGTCGCTTGCAGAATTGCGCCAAGAGTCAAGAAGGAAAATAGATGAACGAAAGAAAATTAAATCTTTTCAAGAACAGAAAATGAATAAAAAGGTGTGTTACGAGGATTTCCGAAGCGCTTCTTGCTTTCTGAAGCTGTATAAATTTGGAAACGTCGATTTTGTGACTTCGTGTTTTACTGTGAATATCAAGGCTATTTCCATCACGAGTATTCCTTTTCTTTTTTAAACTTTTGCCAGGTTTCTCGCATGTTCTATGACTGGCGCGAGGCGCTTAAAGTCGTCCGCAAGCACAAGGAGCTGATAGACGGACAGATGGTTCATCACAACAGACGAGTTAAACAGGGCTGTATGCGGGAATGGAAAAAGTTTACACAAAAGAGCCGCGCGGAGAAGCATCATAACAAGACAGTCACATCTAAGGTTTAGATTTGTTACAGTCTATAGAGCTTTATTTCGCTTTGTGATTGGTCCAGAAAATTCGTGCCACCCGTCAACGAATCAGATGCTAAACTAAAACCAATTACGAGTTAGTCAACCGCGTTTTCCCGCGCTTGTTTTCACTCTGAGTTCTCATTGGCTCCTTCTGACATTTCCTTCGCTCTGATTGGCCGTTGTATTAACTTTGGTGGTGGCTCTACCGTACGACATTCAGTTGAGATGCACTGTAATTGTGATATTCCGTTATATTACCTTACCTGACGTACTGGAAGATTCGTCTTTGTTTACAGTTGTATGTGAACCTCACGTTATCCACTATTGTTTTTCTATCTTTTATTTGATTCAGTTTTTCACCAACTGGAAAGCAAGGACAGAACTGAAGCAGGCAGAGAAAAAAAAAGCTGAGGTAATTCTACTCTAAAACCCTACTTTTCTCGACAACATTGTTCGCGCGCTCTGTGTGGCGCATCTTCTTACGGTTCGCGAATTTTTTAAACATGCCCTCTTAAAATTTGTTCCTGTTTATCGCAAGCAGATCCTAACGTTCGCGTGCAGATAAACGTTTTTTCAGCCTCTCATGAGTTTTCGATTGTATTTATAGTACTATAAATAAGTTCACATTTGGTTCCAAATCGGCCTTCAAGTCGTGTAATATGAATTTATTTCGTTGCAGCAACAAGAGGAAATCGCCAACAAACATTACCAGAGAGCATTGAGGTAATATGAGAGCAAAGGAAATGATCGTTAACCAACGAAGCTCTTGATTGTTTTTTAAATTTTACCTGTTAAAACCACAGGAAATGCGTAGAGAACAGTATAGAGAACTGAATATGCATACTGTTTTTAGAGTACAAGGGTTGAAGAGTCTTGGTTTGTGGCTTTGGGAGGAAATTAGTGGTTCGGTTCGTTTGAAGGTTAATTTTGACTGTGATTAAGGAATTATGTCTTACGCTTTTATCTTTTGTTATCTTCAGCAAAATGTGTTTCCGCGCCTGGTTTCATGACACAAAACTTGAGATACACAAAAGAAAGAAGGGAGAGCATATTGTAGAGAAGCACTTCATGATGTGGAAGAAGAGAATTGACTTGAACTCGATCGCCACTGAAATGGTGAGACCTGATAAGTTGTGTATTGCGCTGAACGTCGCCCGGTTGAGGAGACGCTCACTTGGTTTCTACACGTTGCCACTGAAAACACCTTAAATTGAAGAAGACAAAAAGCTTTAACAACTTGAGTTCCAATTACAATGGCAGTAATCGTTTGTCTCGCGAAGTAGGTACTATCCATGTGGATCATTGCCAGCGGGCAGGCTCTGCATCGGGGAAGGTTTGGTACGAGTCTAGAAGATTCTTGCCGGGGGATCTGGCACCAATAATGATCAGTTCCGAAACGAGGGCTTTGTAGTCTCCCTCGCAGCCGTTTTTAGTCTCGTCACGCACGCTTGGGGAGGAGCGTTGCGTGACGAGACTAAAAGCGGCTGCGAGGGAGACTAAGGGCTCTGTGGATCGCGACAGAAAGATAAAAAGAAGTTTGGGAAATAATCGAATCTTTCAGAAGGAAACTAATTCTTAAACTAAGTTTGACTTTATTTTATTTCATTAGTACTTTTAACTTTTTCAGGTTGATCATCGTGTATTTGAAAAGTTTTGGACGAAATGGCGTCACCAGTTGATAAGGAAAAGAGTGTCAGAAATGATGATGAAACATGAGGACAAGAAGCAGCTATCCGAGGTAAGACGTGAGGCCCCATCTATAAATTGCCTGGGGCCAAGCAAAAATGATTCATATAGAGGAAGGAGGTTTGGATTGGCGGAGGTTCAGAAATGTCTTGTTACCGGGGGGCTTGGGAGTTATAGAGAGCCATCGGGGGTTGTCAGATATCTTAGAGGCAAGATATCCAGGGTAGAATAAAAGCCAAAGACTGTCCGGGCAAAAAATCCACGTAAGGAGACTCGGTCCAAGTTCGAGATTATGGAGCACGAGATTAATAGAATAACATATTGAAAGTACCCAGGATGCTTTACCATGTTCGTAATGTTTTTGCTTCAAGTAGAAAAGCAGGTCACTTATTTACTGCTCTTTCACCTGATAGGTTTTCATGGCTTGGTACCAGCTCACGCTCGTGCGCCGTCGCTTGCTCAAAGGATGGCAAATGTACAAGACTAAGAAACTCTTTAGGCTGTGGATGCAGAAATATAACGAGTCGTGACCTACTTGGTTTATGATTGAAGGGAATGATCGATGTTTTTTGAGCGAGAAAATGTACAGAATTAAACTGAAGAAAGAGAAATATCTCGCTTTAGCTAGCAATATGCTTGCGTGAAAATCTAGGAGGTTTTATAGAGTGCAAGTTGATTCTTAAATAGAATAATCAGTTTCGAATAACAGCATCGTTTTATTTGGATACTTATTTTTTCAGCTTTAGATTTTCTATTTTTTTGAGATGATTTTACAGATGATGCGAATAGATATTTAAATGAAATTTTAATATTTATTTTTTAACCATCGTGTTTGTTAGTATTGATATAACATTGCAGAAAATGAATATCTCTAGTCGTATTAATTTTTGGGAAAAATTTCTATGGTGACCATGAAAGCTGCTAAAGGTGTAGAAAGGTAAAGGTTTTTTTTGAGTTTGTGAGAAATCAATCTTAGATTAACATGTATTTTTTCTTAAAATTTTTTTATCCGTTGGAAAAAAATTTTTGCATTTTGTTATGAAGATTACATCGATCACTCGGTGTAAAGTATTGATTTATTTTAGAATTGATAAATTAAAGACTATGACTTGAATAAATCTTTTTTACTCCCGTCGTTCACAGCTATTTGTCATTTGGAGCGATCAGTACTATTTTCATACGATAGAATTGAAATTGATTTGATATTAGAACCCTATTGCCTCTGTAAGGTTTTCGGTCAGTGGAAAAGAGTGAAAGAGTATGCGCAGACGAACCAGGAGGTCCTTTTGTCGTTCCCAGGGTCATCGGCTCTTTTGGATACGAATTGATTTGGGAAAGAGAATAACGGTAGCCAAGCGAGGAAAAACAAATATCAGAGAAAAGAGACCTTGCATAGGTCTTGCTCGCCTGCTCCCTGACTCTTCTCCGCCGACTTAGAGGCTAGAACAGGCCCACAATCTTTTTACAGCCTTTGTCTTTATACCCTAATCTAGAGTGTACGATATGACAAACCTTTCACCCTCCCCCCCTCCTTACGAGTCGATATTTTCCTTTTGGGCTGTCGCCCAGCTTTGATGAAGTAACTATCACTCGTACATTTCATTGCTCATTGCTTATTAAAATCTGCACACGTGATCAGGGGAATCACTGAATCTAAAAGTACACGTACATGTTCTTTATCCTAAAATCAAAACCTGGCAAAGAGGCACAACAACTGTCTTAGAGGAAGTATACACTTGACAGCGTAAGCCGCAGAAAAATAAAATTAGATTCATCGAAATCTCACACCATATTTTAGCCACGCGTTTTTCTATAGAGTTTTTGCTTAGCGGATGGAGCCGGAGTCGGGAATGTGGGCTAAATTAGATCCTGTATTCTACCCTTCCGATTCAGGCTCATTTTCTGAGCAGGGCCAGTTTAAGAGGGGGAATATTAATGGGCTCGTTATAAACTAGAAGCTCTAACTCTAAACGAGGAACTTATAATTACGAAAAAGTGTAAGATAATTTGTTTTCATGTCATCAGATGATCACAACGTGTATCACATTCAATTCAGTAACCAGTTAACTTTAGCGACATTGACAGAACGGCTTGCTGTCTTCCAGTTTTTGAAACCGGACAAATTTATTATAAATGATGGGCAGAAGAGGTGTAATGAATATAACACCTGAGACAGTGCACAGTCCACCAAGAATCTTCCCACCTGCAGAAAAAGGAAGAATAGAATCCTTTCAAGTACAGAAAGGGCAACTTCATCCTGACATAGTGACATTGATCCGTTTTCTTAATGGCAGCGTAGACGGCACCAAAAAAAAAAAACATGTTTCTTATGTCTTCTGAGACATACGCGGCCGTGTGCAAGAACTTTTATTCTAGAAAGATCATGAAATCGTGATAAGAAAGTCACTTATGCTCTAAGAATTAAGTAAATGACAAGCGTCTAACAGTTTGGATCTCTATCTCAGTATCCGTTGCCTCAGCCAATCAGTTCTGAGCGAGTGATGTCATACCTTGTAATCGTGCACTTGTCGCACGAGTCACACGTGCACTGATGGCCTTTTTGATTGGTTGTAAAGCTTGGAGCTGTCTGAAGGAATGAAGGTCCTTATTCTATCGACGTTCATCTCTACATCGCAGAGATTACGTCGCAAACTTTACTTTGAAAAATTGAAATTCACTGTGTGGTACTTTGATACAGAAACAATAAATTTACACTTACCAAGAGTGCTTGGAACCATATCTCCATACCCAACGGTGGTTATTGTCACAACAGCCCACCAGAACGAGTGAGGAATACTTCGAAATTCCGTTTCTTGGTCCCAAAGTTCGCAGTAATACACGAGGATCCCAAAAAGAATTGTCCCCGTTAAAGTTAACGAAACCATCGTCCAGAGATCTGACAGACAAGCTGTAACAGTTTTTTTAAGCACTATCATCGTTGAAGCACAGCGAGAGATTTTGAGCACTTGAAATATTTTTGAGATATGAAAGACCTTGATCAGATAAACTGGGGGTGCTTTTGACTTTGCAGACACGATCAAATGAATGTAGAATGGCAAAATAGCGACAATGTCCACGATGTTTAGAAATTTGAGCAGGAATCTTCGCTTTTCCGGCGTCACAAGGAAACGAATAAGTAGTTCCAGTGTGAACCAAGCAATGCAAAATTCCTCAGCTCTTGAGATAAAATATTTCACTGTAAAGGAATTGCTATCGCGGGTAACTATTGAAGTGTTACTGATGTTAAACTTCACTCGACTATCGATGACTTCCTCAACAAGATTCGAGTTTCGTATGCTTGGGAGACTTTCAATGCACAAAATAACAGTTGCGAGCAAAATTACCATCAGCGACAACAACGTTGTGATTCGTGCAGCAAAGCTTGAATCTGGAAACTCGCAAATTTCCCAAAACCTTTTACGACAAACTACCTTTGGGGATATCACTTTCTTGGGCAAAAGCGCAATCGGAATTGGCAACCTGTCTTGCTTTTCCTCCGAGCTCAAATTGTCGTACAGGCCAAAGAAATAAAAATCGTCTGCTAAAAGCTGCAGCGAGAACGTTTTACTCGGAAAAACTAGGATTCCATTTGTTGCATAAAAGTAATAAATGCTTTCAAATGTCGTTCGATTTCTGTCGAAGAAAAATTCGTCGTTCTCTTCATCGTAAAAAGGTGCTCTTTTTTCCGGGTCTGCAAGCAAACTTGTAGGAAATCGCAGCAGTTGTTGAACAGTGATTATGTATGATTTTCCACAGACATTGAATCGTATCTTTTTCTCCTTGCGTGGCAGAGTCTCACAGGCAATACCGTCAGAATCTTCTGAGGGATTAAGTTGTCGCTCTGGGTCGGTCCTCTGCCCACGACGAAAGAACGTTTTCGCTAATCCTCTTCGGTATATCTTCGGTGTCGTTGGGTAAGTTTCCAAATTTGATGGTTTTCCATAATATGGTAGCATCTTGGGTTAACATCCTATCGCCAGACGTTGCGAGTGTTTTTCTTTTGTTTTTCCTGTACACCAATTGTTGTTTCAGTTCAAGATCAATGCAGCTGACAACATGCGATCATACACCAAACCACATTCTTTACTATGTTTGTTTACATTTCGAACCCTTAACCTTGTCAACGCATTACTATAATACCATCTGTCATCGAGGTCAATCTGTTTCATTTTTCAGCCGATCAATCTCATTAAAAGCACTTAAAAATGCTTTAGGTTCTTTACATCATGACTTCAAGATTCAAACTTCACATTTATCTTCTCTAAAATCCGCATAGAATCGAAAAATAATAAACAGCGGTGGTCCTCCGATTTCTAAAGTAATTGTCCCAAAGTCGGTGTGTTATCGGTGCGAATCATTATTGTCTTTTGTGATACCATATCGATTAACGCAAGTGGCCTTAGGTAAACACAAATGAAAGTATTCGAGCGTGTCGATGTGTGCTATAGTCAACAGAAATGAAATATGTTTGCGGTTTCGAAATCAGGTTTTATAGTTTATCTTACTTCCAGTGTTTCTGCCTATTGGAGGAGGTATTTAAAATGAAATGTACTGCAACCTTATAATTGGCCGTTTTTTCAGCTGGTGTTCCTCCGCCGACTTGCTTTATCCTAAAATATTTCATGTATCACTTACATTATTTCCAGAAGATTCGCAAAATTTTAGATATTTTTTTCTTCTTTTTTCACGTCTGTACCTTAAGGAGAAACTCAACCACGCAAATTGCTTGCAAGATAAACAGATAGCGCTGAAAGGTCCTACAGGCGGCAGTAGACAACTCCAAAGGCTTTTGATGAAAGAGGAAATATAGGGCATCTCACCGTATATCTGTGAATCCAGTCCAAGACAATAAGTCAGATTTTACCAGCTGTTTGCCTCGCCTCCATGCTCAGAACCGGGTTCTCTCGTTCACACATAATCTCAAAACAACAAAGTTTTTAAAATATACTGCAGTACACTTTCGACATGAAGTTTTTCTTGTTTGTTTTGTTTATCTTGGGACAAACTCTAACATCTGCGAATCATCAAGAACTTCCTCGCGGCCATGGAAAAGAACTTGGAAAACACAGAGAAAGCGATGGGCATGTGGAGATTTTACATCAACTTCCATCACCTCAAGAGTTTTGGGATCAATACGCAAGTCTGCGAAAACCCGTTGTTTTTCGCGGGGCCGCCAAAAAATTTCCTGCCTTCCACTTATGGACCGATCAATATTTAAAAGAAAATTATGGAGAGCTAGAAGTTAAACTGGAGGCTAAACGCGAGAAAGATCATGTTCCCGTTGGAGAAAGAGGTCTTGGTCGTGACACGATTCGAAGTTTTCTTGAAACTTATAAACTAAAAGATACCTATACTGTGTCTCAGCTACCAGACCCGTTGTCAACAGAAGTTTTTGTGTTACCCTCCCTAATGTGTGGTTCTTTCAGTGAGAGAATTTTAGAAGCGAATCTTTGGTTGAGTTCAGGCGGAACTCGCAGTATGTTGCATAAAGATGCAGACAATGCCATTAATTGCTTACTGAATGGCACTAAGGATTGGATACTCATTCATCCAGAGAACGAACCAAACGTACGATCTTGCCGATAAGAATTATTTTAAATCTCTTTTTTAATTTGTTGAGGAAAAGATGACTTGAAAAGGTGCTTTTTGACAAAAACAAGTCTAGTTGAATTGAAAATCGTCGCTTCAATCAGAGTTGAAAATTTTCTATGCTTCCTTTTTTAATTCTTCCGGTGCTCAGACCTTTTGTACGTACAGAAATCTGCATCTCAAAAAAGTTGTTAGTTTGTCATTGACACCTTCCAAAACATCACATTGCTCGCAAATTTACCTTAGAAACCAATTTTTCACAACATGAACCTTTGCCATGGTAAGGAAGAAGTGTTTAAAATCTGTAACAATTCAACATGTACCTTTACTCGCTCAATTTTTAAATTCTCATGAACTCCGCTGAGTAATTAATAACCGATCGTGGTAAACCAAGCTCGGTAAATATCCACAGTTATACAACTGTATAGACACGATTTCTTCGAGAAACAGTCCACTAAATATTTCTTTTAATTCACAATCTTTAGAAAATATAAAACTAATTGAAAAAGCCTCTGGATTTTTACAAATGTTTGCAAAGCAAAAGAAATATGGAATATTCCTGTGGACAACTGCAGTTTCTAAAGAGGATATTTTCTTTCCCTTAAGTCTACATTTTTTCCAGATATTTGAGCTTTCTTCAGTTGACACTTTAATTTATACTATTGAGAGAGAACAGTTAAGAAACTTTAGAGTAAGTTTTAAGGAAATTCTCAACTTGAGAGTTGGGTTCTCAACTCATTTAGGAAAAATATCCTGATACAAAAGAAAGTTCTTGCTTCCATATGTAAGGAAAACAATCTTGACACAAGCTTTTGAGTTATAACAGCTATTCACAGGAGATCCATTGTCTTTACCATTATTTGTGGATTGCAGATACCAGTCGCTGATGGGGACAGAGGCTATGGAGGCTTTGCCACATTGGATGTTCAAAGTGTGAATCTTATCAAGTATCCCAAATTCAAACAAGTGAGATGGAAATATGCCAATATGACACCAGGGGATTGCTTGTTCTTGCCTTACAGTAAGCACTACTTACCAGTCATGTGGTCTAAATGTTTACTTAATTTTACACTGTTACTGGTAGTATTGTATTTACTTGCACAGTACCTACCATTCTAACAGTACTCACATTTGATACTAAGACTATTTGATTATTTACAACACAAACAACACACAAGAGCAGGGTTTGTATTTGTGTGTATCCTTTCATGAATGACTAGGCAATGTGTATATATGTAAATTTTGGGGGAAATTTTTTTTTAGGGAAGTAAATGGGTATGTACATAGTTTCTGAAACACCATGCATGTTCACAATCAGTGCATTACTAAGTGAGTACAAATGTCTGCTGCTTGTTTAACTCTTTCAATCCCATGAGTGACCAAGACAGAATTTTTCCTGACATTATCAATACATTAGTATAATTTCAGAGCTGGGCAAAGAGCTTCCAGCGATCTGATTGGTCGAGTGGTTCCTTATACGACGCTATGTAAACTGCTCCGTGCGGTTTATATAAAATGTTAAAATAAAATGTTAATAAATGCTACTAAAATGTTTTGATTTTAGAAATTTCTCTGTTGTTCAGCTCTGAAATTATACTAAAACAATTATTCGCCTGAGGTGAGGTGAATATTGTCGAATAATCCCCTCGACTTTATCTCGGGGATTATTCGACGATATTCACCTCACCTTTGGCGAATAATTGTGAAATATCAAGCAGGTAAGAGATGAGAATGAAGAAAATATCAATTGGGATTAGTACTTAATCTAATACCAAATTTTCCAAAATTACAATATGTATATGCAAATTGTATGGCAGACAGAAATGAGAATTATAAATGAGATCTTAAAATTGAAAGAGTTGAAAAGTTACCTTCCATTAACTGTACTGTTTAAAGATGAATTTTTATTATTGTTTTAGGTTACTGGCATCAAGTACGATCATATGGTTCAAAGAACATGGCTGTTTCAGTTCTGTTCTCACGCCTGACAGAGTTTGACCCATTTGGATGTGAGAATGCCAAGCTAGAATACACTCCCCTTTCTGATGTGAATATGGTATGGACCTACCCAGGACATGGGCCACAAACAATGGGGAACTTAGATCCATTTGAAATGAAGTATGTATTAATTAGTAGCAATAAACTAAGTAATAGCAGTGGTGGCCAGGTTTATGTGGACACCATCATGTTGTTTGGTCAGATTACATGTTCGACTGGGAACTGTTCACAACAGGTCAAATATCCCAGGTGTTACAAAAAATTCACACAGACCTTTAGGAAACTTTTGATTGAGGAGTTAGTCCTTTTTCTTCTGAGTCAATGGAGATTCTTATTTCTTCCTACAGAAGCAAAGGTAGACAAAACCAAAGCAATCTTATTATTTGGTTCAATCAACTTAAAAGTTTTCCATGCATCTCCATTTCACCAACTCTTCGATAAGTCTGTTATTTCCGATCAAAGTACGTATGGATCTTGCATGCATGTACGACATTATGCTCCTTGGGGTTACTGCTGGTTTTATCTTTGTTTACTTTTTCTTAGAGATCATTATATCAGTCTTGTGGAAAGTAGCAAGAGAAAGAGACTGAACTTAGAGGACATTTTTCAACTTCTCACTGAAGTAAGGAAACCTGTGTGTATTTGAGCATCCTGAGAATGATTTTTGAATATAAATAATATGATACCACTTTAGCCACAGGTGGGGAACATAGTAGTGCATAGGTCCAGGTTTAAGACCTGGCCAGATCATTGTGTTGTGGTTTTAGTCTTTAAACACGAAGGCACGCTATAAAGGAGAGGAGCCTTAGGTTCCACAGGACCATTTGTCAATCAATCTTCATGTGATATAGAAATCTCAGAGTCAAGTCAGCTTGAGCTACAGATACTCCAAAGTAGAGAACAGTGGGCGCATTCCTCAAAATTGTTTTATATCTTCATCACAATTTAAGAATTTTTGAGATTTGTATTTCCTTTCTCCAGTGGAAACTGACTTTATTTGTGGTGGTAAATTTGAGATCGAAGTAGGTGGTTCGCACGTTACCTCATGCCACCATGCTGGTGGAAGTAAACAATAGATATCTCATTAGCTCCTTTTGTTCGTCTACCAGCATTTAAATTTGATCCACACACGTCAACGGTGAGTGACAAATGGGTCTCGGTCTTCCCAGGGAAGACTTCCTTATATAGCGCACCTTTGTGTTTAACTCCCAAGATCTAATTGTTACCTCTCCCTCTACCTGCTACACAATTTCTTGTAAATTCGTTACGAGAATGTGGTTTTGGATCAAGGTAACAAACTCTACCTGACGAGTTTGAACATTCTCATTACCTGTTTGCTGGATAGTGCATGGATATTAAATGGGAGAAGTTACATGTTAATCACTTCTGGGAGTCAAAGGGGTTAAGCAAGACACTTTACTCTCACAGTTCCTCTCTCCGCCAGGAGTATAAATTATATGAGTGAAAATCTTGGAGGGCCGTAGCCAGGATGAAACATAGTTGAAATAAAATATAAAAAGGATCTCTGGCTAAAATGATTAAAAACTACAAGCTTTCGACTGCCCGGACTGCAGTCTTCAACAGGTAAAATGAATGATAAGAAAGTGATGAGAAAATTTACATGTACATTCTCATTATTTCGCAGTTCATGTCTTTATTTAAATTTTCTCATCGCTTTCTTATCATTCATTTTACCCGTTGAAGACTGCAGTTTGGGCAGTTGAAAGCTCATAGTTTTTAATCATTTTAGCCAGAGATCGTTTTTAAATTTCAACTATAATATATGAGTGCTTTGTACCAGAAAATTGTCAGGGGGGTGAAACCTGACAGAATGCTGGGGAGTGACCTTACCATGGACTGGTATCCCATTCAGGGGGGAATAATTCTTTCTCCTTAGTCACTTTATGCCAAGGAAACCAAGATAAGCTGTGGCTGGTTGACCGCTTAGCTTGCGTACAGACTCTAGGACTTACTGATCTGCTGTCCTTGCAGGGTGAAGTTATGGAAGAGCATGAAGATGTTAGAAGAAACATTTCTGAAAAAGTAAGTTAGAAAATTTCTGATGGCATAGGGCAACGGCAGCAGACTTGGAAAACAGTTGAAATATTACAGTCAAATTAAAGAGGGGGGGATGAGTGAAAACAAGCTGAGAGTTGACAATTACCATTGAAAAGACACAAATACTAGGTAAAGAGAAGAGCGATTGTGTTCACTTCAAATTTGGCAATTATTTTGTGTTTGTGTGTGTGTGCGTGCGTGTGTGTGCATGTGTGTGTGCATGTGTGTGTGCATGCTTTCAATGCTCCATTGAAAATGTCTCTGTTGGTTGAGAAAGTGGTTCAAGTTTTTGAGATAATTATAATAATATAATAATTTACCAATTTATATAGTGCGTATTTACACGTGGTGATCAGTAGTGCTTTACAATCATGTTTAAGAGAAAGCAAAAATGCATTACTGTGAGAATAAAATAAAAACATTTTAAACTAAGTTACAAACTATAAAAATACTTCTTAAAAAGATAGGTTTTTAAGTCGAGATTTAAAACTGTTTAGTGATGTTACTTGAGGAAGCTCCATAGGTAGGCCATTCCAGAGTTTCGGAGCTGCTGCTGAGAATGATCTTGCTCCCAATGTCGTAAGCATCTTTCCCTTGGGATGGTCCAATAAGAGCTTACCAGTAGAACTAAGATTGTATAATGAATTCGATTTTATACTAATAAGATCACTAAGATAAGTTGGCGCTAGGCCATAAATGCATTTGAAAGTCAAAAGTAAAATCTTATAGTCAATTGGTAAAGAAACCGGCAGCCAGTGCAACTCAAAAAGCGCCGGTGTAATGTAAGAAAACTTTCCGATGCCAAGGATAAGTCTTGGTGCTGCATTTTGAACACGCTGTAATTTAGCGATCTGCACCTTTGGTAAAACACATAGAGAAGTGTTGTAAAACCTTAATGAAATCTTAGACTAGTTTTGACATTTCAATGAAAATTACCCTTTGCCTTTGACTTTTGAAGGTTCTTAGAATAATGGATGCTGGCAACAAAGGTTATGTAACCAAACAAGACATCGAGGCCCTAACTGTAGAACAAGTGAAACAAATAGCAAATGAGGTTGATCCAGACCCTGCAAACACTGAGGAATATGAATTTGCTATTTTTGATCTGAATGAAGTCAAGTAAGAGATGTGTAACAATTCTTGCTAATTCAATACCGCTGTATTTCCCCCTTTTTTAACGTCAGTTTCTAGAATTTGATGAAGGGACTATTTTCACGCAAATTCGGGAAAAAAGACTACTAGTGGGACGAGAACGGAAGAAGAAGGGTAGCCTACTTGTAGATAGACCTGCCCCCGTCCCATCGTCCCACCGTCCCATTTTTCCAACCTCCCATTTTCCGTCCGTTTTCCCCGAATTTGGGTGGGGAGGGGGGTTGGTGTTGTTTGCGACAACAAACAGGGATGACGCTGTGGTCAGACCTGACGTCACTTCGATGTGTCTATTGTTGGTTCCAGTCCTCCCTCAGATATTTTCTCGTGGTCTCCTATGTTTTTCCTTCCGCTAAACCGAGTTCTCATAGGAGTTTTCCTTCCCCCTTTCAGGTCTGTTTTTGACCAAGCTTTGCATGATGGACGTGGAAAACTGACTGTGGACAACTTAATAGCACGTTACGAGGTAATTAAAATGAAATCTACAAATTGTTCAAATTGCTGTCAAACTAAAACACTGGCAGGTATAACAATTTTCCACTGGGTTGCTTTACTTCGCTTTATAATTTGTCCAGGAATCTCAGAAATTACTCGTCCGGATATTCGTTTTAAGGGCAAGCTCTCAGCCGCAGATATTATCAGCCGACAAACCAGCTGCGTAAAAGGGCTTATTTACTAATAATGTACTGTTTTCCGTGATAGTCCCGACTCAGTGTTATTCGTATCTTGCAGGATTTCGGTGGCTCTGCTAAAGTGGCGAGGGAACTTTACGACATGCTTCAGCCTAAAAATGCCGATTTTGTGTCGAAAGAAGAATTGAGGGAGCGTCTTGATCATGTCTTGAAGCTCTATTTGAAAAAGAAAGATGACGATAAATCAGGTCTGTAAACCTATCTCAAAATTTGAGGGTAATTTTCAGATGAGTGTCGAAAGTAGCGCGGGATTGCATTGGTTTTGCTTCACTCCGCTCTGTGATTGGTCCAGAAAACTCGCGCCATTTACTCAGCCAATCAGATGCTAAACTAAAACCAGTCGCGACTTGGTCGCCGCGTTTTCCCGCGCTTTAGGCAGTTTTCTTGTTTTTACTTTGAGTTGTCACTGGCTCTTTGGGAATTTTTCCTTTTTTCTGATTGGGTGTTGTGATTCATTTGGTTTTGGTTTTACGACTCTCAAGCGCTCCTATATGTATTGACTTAGTGGGAAGACCGCAGTGAAGTCCGTGCTTTGCAAACGAAAGTTAAAAACGACCCCGTCAGGCCCGATCAAACTTAGTCAATTGCATTTAACATGTGACCAAGAAGTCTTAAAAAAAATTGAAATCATTTTGAACATGATTGAGACGTCGTTGAAATTATCCAAGAAGGGCGCGCTGGGCAACTACAAAAAAGTTCTTAAATATGAAAAACCTTTGAATTAATTTATTTTTCCAGTCAGAAAATGCGACTTATATTCTTATTTATCGGAGTCAGCATCCTTTCTGATGCCCCTGTTTTTTCCGCGAATCGTTTTAACTGCAAACTTGGGAGGGTTTCACTCCGAACGCTGTCAGTTTTTTTTTCTTTCTTTCTTTCAGGAATTTTCTATGAAAAAGAGTTGGCTGAAGATAAAGAGATCATGCGACAAACGCTACCATCAGATAGCTTGGATTCCATACACAGAGAATCTCCACACTCTGAATTGTGATTCTCGAAAAAAGAACTTCTTGAATAAGTCCACTAACGTTTGTTTCGTTGTTAAGAATTGCCTTGGTTATGGTTGACAAGTGAAATAAGCTTTTCACTGTAATTTATGAACTAAGTCAGAAAACATTTTCTGAAATTTGTCTGTAGTTATAATATTAAACTAAAAAGTAAATTAAATATACCAACTTAAGTTACTTTCTGTAAGGAGAAGAAGAGAATAAAGTTAGAATTTGATGTCACCTTTTATATTTTATGTGGATTTGTTTCTGTATGCGCAGTTGAGAAGAGTTATGTCGCGAGAGAAACAAGGACCAGAAAAATATTTGTCGAGGTATCGTCCCAATTTTAACCCGTTTAACTCCAAGAGTGATTGACACCTAATTTCTCCCCAGGGTATCCCCCCTGAATCACTCATCTAAGGTCATAAGAATAAAGGAAATGATCACCAACTAAAAAAGCTTTGATTGTTAAATGGCGGCCTAATTTACGGCGTTCGAGTTTTGAATTTGGACTGGATGAATTTATTCTTCAATTTTTTAACGGTTATGAAATGCTCGTTTTACAAAGCACTCGATTTTGCAAGGATAGGCAGCCCCGAGTTTGATTAACCTCCTTCCGGTTAGCTCAATCGGTTAGAGCGCCGGATTGTTGTGCGGGAGGTCGAGGGTTCGAGCCTCGGCCGGACCAATACTCATGGTCTTAAAATAACTGAGGAGAATTTACTAGCTTTCTATAATATCAAGAAATGGATAGATATTCTAGTCTTCTCGGATGAAGACGAATAAACCGTTAATTTCCCACGATCGAGATTATCAGTGTGGTGGATGTCCTCCACTGGGGTGGGATGGGCGGGAAGCTGGAAGGTGAGATCATTACATGGACTGAAGCGGCTGCCAGAGGCGCCTAATAATGCCGACGTCCGATCTCAACCTTATCATTGTGACTAGACATGTTTGTTGTTTAGAGTGCTTAAGACTTCCTCTCTTCCTTCTTTTCACCCCCTTTGATGATGCATTTTCAGTAAGATGATCGAGTGACTTATTTTTGCGCGCATTACGTACCTACAATTCGACCGGAAGCTTAGCATCCTCGCATGCCACAAAGAAGAGTGAGAACTAACAAGGAACGTTGTGATGGCGGTCGTGTGTTCTGAAGTTCTCGAATGAAAAGTTAACAGACAGATTGTTGATACTTCACCTGTCATTTCAGCGCAGTATGTCTTCAAATCCTTCTAAGCAAAGCCTCAAAAGAGCCGCTGAGTCAGAAATCAACGATGAAGAAGATGGAAGCATGGATAAGGCGGAAGAACATTTTCGGATAAAAACTCTGGATGAAATTCGACAAGAAAAAAGAAGACGCCTGGAAAAAGACGATGCAACCGGAGAGGAACGCAATGGATCACCAACAGACATTTTGGGAACTGCTAGCCCAGTAGATTCAGCTAGACGAGATCAGAAGTCTTCTTCGAAACAAAGTTCTCCGGCGGTTCAGGGAACAGAAAGCGAAGTCATATATCAGCTTAGTCCTGAACAAACTAGTTTGTCTTCAGGTAGGTAGATCAGTACAAATGATTACTAACGTGACCAGAACACTTAACTAGCCCGCAATTCGAAATCAAATCTAATGAAACTTTCATCATATGAAAGCTCAGATCTTGTTTTGCAAGTTCAGATCTTGTTTTGGTTTTAATAATGCAAAAAAAAATAATAATAATAATAAAAATGCACACAAACACAGTGAAATCCAGTTTGTTGTGGGGGTGAATTGACCATAAAGTGAATAGACAGTTACCTGTGAACTCTGCCTGGAAATTGAGAGGAATGATTTTTCAGAAGTTCCTGTTCTGCGTGAGCCCTACTATATAATTTCAATCATGACTGTTATAATTTCAGCATCATCGCCAAGCAGAACTCCAAAAAAGTTGAAACAACCTTCACACCATGACGGTGCAACCAGTGGAGTCCAGGTGAACAGGAGGAGAAAAACAGAAGAAGAGGAAGGTGAAATTGTAAGCGACCCATCTGATTCAGAAAGTAGAAGGGGGGAGAATAGATCCAGAAGGTACTCATTGATCAGCAATCCTGATGTTGATGAGAAAATTGAAGCAGCAGAACCAAGAGATAAAGGTAAGACTGCATTAGTGGGTGCTAAAACCCTTAAACACAAAGGCGCACTACAAATAGTTTGGTTCTGCCCCTTGGTTTCAGCTCAAATGCAGTAATCAGACCATTGTTGAAGAAGGGCCTTCAATGTTTCAGCCCCTTTCCTTTTCATTGTTGCCATCATCTACGTACAGTATTTAGAAACAGGCTTGAAACAATGCTGTGGTATTATTTTGTGATGACAGAGCAAATTATTTTGAATTTCAAATTTACCTTCACAAATGAGGATGATTTTGATTGGAGGAAGGTGGTACAAACCTCTGCAAATTCCTCTATTATGATGAAAACATACATTGAAGAAACATACTAGTTGAGAAATCCACCTGCAGTTCATTTGCTTCAGATTGGCTGCAGCTCAAGCTGTTTTGAATATACAGGTCTGTAGAGCGTAACAGTTGATTGACAAGGCACATTCCTTTTGTAATGCGCCTTTGTGTGTAAAACCCTCAAACTCCCAAGATCTGATTGTGTATTCTCCCTTCTTGCTGTTATAATAATTCCTGGTAAATGAGTTATAAGAGTGTGGAGTTAGATCAAGAGAACAACTTCTACCTGATAAGTTTGAAATTCTCGCTACCTGTTTGCTGGCTAATGAATGTATATTGTAGGGAGAAGTAACATGTTAATCACATCTCAGAGTTGAAGGGTTGGTGCGATTCTTTTGGTTTTTGTTTTGCCACATTTATAGCTTCCTTGTTTGTATTGTAATTTTGAATTTGTCCATGTAGATATAAAACAAGAAAAGAGGACAGATGAGTCTAGTGAAGAAGAGTCTTCTAATGACGAAGAAAGTGAAGAAGACACTGAGACAGCAGCTGCTACTAAAAGAGCTCAGCAAGGGAGGAAGGAGACAGCGGAGGTGAAGAAAGAAAGCAGTGTCTCTGAATCTGAGAGTGGTAGTGAAGAGAGTAGCAGTGATGATGATGACAATGATGATGGGAATGAGAAGATACAGGAAGAAGTTTCTAAGGGTGAGCAAAAAGAAAGCAAAGTAAAGCAGCAGAGGGAGACTGGGGTGAAGAAAAATGCACCAAAAGAGGTGGTTTTAAAGAAAAATAATAAAGAAGATGAAAGTTCCAGTGAAGAGGAAGACAGCAGTGAGGAAGACAATGAAGAAGAAGAAAGTGAAGAAGAGGAAAGTGAGAGTGAAAGTTCCGAAGAAAGTGAACAAGAAGAAGTAAAGAAACAAGTTACAGAAAAGACTGAAACCATGAAGACAGAGGAGGTTGAAACAGAAGATCTTCATAAGGAATTACAACAGCTGAAACGTCAAAGACCAAGTGATGAGAGACAAAGACATAAACTAAAAACAGAGAGACGTCGTTATGAAGAAAGAGAACGCAGAGGAAAGGGACAAGGCTCCTCTGATGTTAGGAGTGATAAAGAAAGGTTCAGGGAGAAAGAAAACAGCCAAGCAAGATATCAAGTTGTTGAGGAAAGTCGACATTCACAAAGCAAAAATAAGAAAAGATCTTACGAGAGGGGAAGATCTGATCAGGTTGCAGTGGATCCTAAACAAAAGGAAAGCAGAGATAAGCACAGGTCTTACTCAAAAGATAGCAGCAAGCCAAAATCAGAGAGACCACATGCAAGAGAAAAACAGTCTGAGATTAGCGTTGAGAGAAAAAAGGATAGATCACGAAAGGACTCAGAGAAGCGCATCAAGCCTTCTGCCGAGGAATCTTCAAACCGTGAAACAAAAGGCAAAGATAGGAAAAACCACAGTGGAAGTAAAAGGAGTAGTTCTGCTTTGGAGAAGACCAATAAGGAAAGTAGAGACAGTGAAGAAGATACCCAGCAAAATAAACCAAAGAAAGAGGAAGGAAAATCGCTGATCCTAACAGATCGTGAGAGGAGACAGTTTACCAATGAAGTTGTTGACATAGAAAGTGAGGGTAGTAGTGCGGAAGACAATAAAGAAGGAGCACCCTCAGATGTTGAAATGAAGCTTTCTGGTGGTGAACAAGAGGAGGACGAAGAAGAGGAAAAAGTGAAACTGCCTCCATACTATCCAGCGGTTCGTGGCTGTAGGAATGTGGAAGAGTTTCAATGGCTGAATAGAATTGAAGAGGGGACATATGGGGTTGTATACAGAGCTAAAGACAAAAGAACAGGTTAGATTCTTTTTGTGTTGTGAACCTTTATAATTTACAAGAGTGTTTTTTGCGAATGGATTCCATGTTTGAGTGTCTGTTGAGTTATACATGTTCACAGAGGACGACAAAATGTAGTAAGAATAAATGTAGTGAGTGGCATGCAAGGTGCAGCTGAGCCTGTCACCGATTTTGTTACCACAATTGGGTGCCTTCTTTGATCTGTTACAAACTCACAGGAACATGGAATTTATTTGTTGCATGTGATGAAAAAACAAAGTGTTGTTAATGTTGACTTCATCTATACGTGTGTGTCTGTTCTCCAATAGAACTAATTATAAGTGAAAACCAATCAAAGGCATGTACAATTTAGCTAATTAACTATTTTTTCAAGAGGGGAAGCAAGTCCATTGCAGGGTACCCCCTCACCCCCCCCCCCATCAGAATTCTGTTCAGGTTTCTACAACAGACAAGTGGCAGCCATTTCTACTTCTTTGTGTAAAGAGGCACTGTGAGTGTAAAGTGTCTTGCCTAAGAACACAACAGGATAACATGCCCACAGTTTCAACCTCCAAACCTCTCAATCCACAGTCTCGCACGCTAATGATAGGCCTCTGTATCTCCAACCCAAGAGTCTTCTATTGAAACTAGTTAACACCCTCTAGTGGATGTGTGTGTGTGTGTGTTTCTTATGGCTAGTCTCATTTATTGCTCCATCTTGTCTGAACAGGTGATATAGTTGCATTGAAGAAATTAAAGATGGAAAGAGAGAAGGAAGGATTTCCAATCACATCTTTGCGGGAAATCAACACTCTGCTGAAAGCACAGCATCCTAACATTGTCACAGTTAGAGTAAGTGTTAGTAATAATTACAAATGCTGCTTTGTCTACAAATGTGGTATGTAATTGCTGAAGAGATTTGTGTAATCAGCCATTTATTGTTACAGTGATGTACATGAATTATATTTTTTGTTATGTTTTAAATAATTGTTACTGAGTGATATGTGACAAAGAATGAAAATATGGAAAATGAAAGAAGGCAGAAATGTTGAGAAGTGAATGTAATTACAATTTAAACCAAGGATTAAAGTTACTTCTTGAATTTATGTAAATAGCTTTCTTTCTATGGTTTTTTCCCTCTTTCTTTAGGAAATTGTTGTAGGCAGCAATATGGATAAGATTTACATTGTAATGGACTATGTTGAACATGATCTGAAAGTTCTTATGGAGCACATGACACAGGGATTCAGAATGGGTGAGCTACTTTTTTTGTTACTGCTTTTATTTCAGTCTGCATATAATGTACGTATGCAGTGTGTTATACACAGAACAAAACTGCTTCATGAGTGACTCCACAGTGTATTTCAGAGGTTGCGCTTGAAAAATATCATGATAGAAATAATTATTGATATTTTTGTTGTAAAATTTCTAAATGTTGTGTGGTACAGGTTAGAATTTTTATTTCATCAGATTAAAAGGACAAAATTTTTTAAGTCTTACGCAGGGCTGTGGTCTAGCAGTGCCCGGTGGCCCCTGGCACCTTACTTTTGCTCTTGGGCGACTCAGGAATGTTAGTTTTCTTGTAAAAAGCATATGCTGGGCACGCTGGATTTCACAGTTTCAGAACACCGGGCTCCTTTCAATTATTCTTAGAGCACAGCCTTGATTATGGCCTGTTAACCTCATTTACATGGTCTCTGTTAATTTCCTTACAGTGAAATTTATCACTCATTATAATAGTAAAGGCCATTTTTTTAATATTCGATGTGGTTGGTACTATTGCATGTATTGGTACTCTCAAAATATCTATTTAAGATTCATTGTTAGACCTAGCAAGACATATATGATGTGTATTACATATTTTCATGTGACAAGTTTTTTTTTTTTTCTTTTTTTGTACATGTAGGTGAAATCAAAACTCTTATGATTCAGCTTCTACGTGCTGTGGCTCATCTCCATGACAACTGGATACTGCACAGGGATCTGAAAGCCTCTAACCTACTGCTCAGTAATAAGGGAATCCTAAAGGTTTGTTAACAACAAAGAATGCCAAACCAACTCAATAGGTATAAAGTAAACTATAATATTAGATGGCATTTGAAAGTAGCATCCTTGTACACAAGCACTATGAGATGCAGTATGTCGATGATCCTATATATCTCAGGGCTCAACACTAACTTTTCAACGTACCAGCCAAGTGGCAATAATTTCAGTTTGTTTACTCGCCGAACTGGCTAGTGGAAATAAAAAACCACTAGCCAAAACTGAATTTCTACTTGTCTGTGGCTAGTTGGCTACTATTAGTGTTGAGCCCTATGTCATACTGTACTTTCATATTTATTGTGGTTTTCGTATCAATTCTTCCAGGTTGGTGACTTTGGACTTGCAAGGGAGTATGGTTCTCCGCTTAAAAATTACACCCCTATTGTGGTTACCCTGTGGTACAGAGCTCCTGAACTCTTGCTAGGCACCAAGGTATTTTCTTCTCAGCACATCAAACTGCAAGCATTTTTTTTCCATAACAAGTAGAAATTAAAGTATTTGGCAACTAAATTTGCAGTGATGTTCTCTAATTTGGTGACTTATGTATGGCAGTCATGTCAGCAAGCGGCAACATTTTAAAGACTTAAAAAAATATATGCTTTTATTATTGCTTTTTTTGTAAAGATTTGCCCTTTTTTTCTCTTATTTTTTTTTAGTGTATTAAGCCTCTAGATATCACATTAACCTCCAAAACCAAGTTGGCTGCAATGCTAATCTCAAAGCCAAGGTGTGGTCAGCAGAATAGTGTGTCCTGCAATTTTGCACAAAAGTTAAGGGTTCTCTCCAGTAGTCCAACACATCTACCTTGGAAATGAACAAGGATGCAAACACATAGTTCAAAATACTTTTCTTTTCATTCTATTGTTACAGTAGTTAATCAATCAAGGAGCAGAATATCAGTTAACATAATTTTATTCATTTATTTTATTTTTTTTTGTGGCTTTTGTTTTAGGAATATTCTACCCCTATAGATCTGTGGTCAGTTGGGTGTGTATTTGCAGAGTTATTGACCATGAAGCCACTGTTTCCTGGAAAATCAGAGATAGACCAGATCAACAGAATATTTAAAGTAAGACAACATTATTACAATGATTAAGTTGCTCTGTTCAAGTTATGCATTCAAGATGGAACAAGTGTGTGATCATTTGTTTTTTAGGAGCTTGGCACACCGAGTGACAAAATTTGGCCCGGTCCTCCCTCGTATTCAGAGCTTCCAGCAGTGCAGAAGGTATTATAATTACTGACAGTTACTATTTTTTGCCTGATCACCTGACTGTACTCCAAGCTGCAACCCTTTTGGTCACAGAGGAAATAATGAAAACATTTTGGTGGCTACAATATTAATAGCACACGTGCATGCAGGGGGTTTTATTAATGCTTTCAGCATGAGGGTTACTGGTTTTCACGAGCGGGCAAAACTTTTTGAACTGAATTTCTTTATGAGATAAACTTTCCTCCAGATTGTCAAACCACGTGGGCAAAACCGTCCTCTCAACTGGTCAATTTCCCTGGTGCCCGACCCTTAATGATACCCCTGTGTATGTAGCCCATTTGGTAACTATGTTCATGTCACAAGCTTCCATTTTGTTCATGTCACAAGCTTCCATTATGTAGTATTTTTTAGTGCATAAAGTAAAATTTATGCCCCAAGCTTTAATCCTTGTGATGTGATCATTATGTAAACCTCCAAAAATGATTACTAGGCAACTTTTTTTCCCCTTGGATTTTTATCTGGCTATTTCACTTCTGAATCAATTTTGGGTCTTTCTAGTTACCATTTTAAGATTTGAATAACATGGAGCTAGTAGCTCTGCTCATGATGTGATTCTTTTTCACTCTAAAGCAGCATCTGGTTTCATTACTCTTCAATCTGTCTTTTTCTGGGAACAATCAAAGTATCAAAGTTTTCCTAGAGCCACTTGGATGTTATGAAGAGTCTCATTCTGAATTTTCAAAACTTGGCTGAAAGGAACCTATTATAACTTATTTTAATTTTATTCTGTAATTAAATGTATTTAACTGCTCTTGCTTTCAGATGACCTTCACTGATTACCCCTACAACAATTTGAGAAACAAATTTGGAGCTTACCTCACAGACAAAGGCTTTGATTTGTTAAACAGGTGAAGCTTTTACTCCTTAGATCTACTTCAAAATTCTCCTTTGTGGCAGCTACTTATTTCTTCAATCTTTATATTGTTTAGAGAATATTTTTTCGTGTTCTATCAAGAAACAGCAGCATCTTTTATTCAATCTTTTTTTCAGTTTCTTGACATACGATCCAGGCAAAAGGATTACTGCTGAGGAAGCTTTAAAGCATGCCTATTTCTCGGTAAGTGCATACTTATCTCATGTAATAACATGTAGAGTGTATCAGTTTCTGTTTTCAAGTGAATTTTTTACCCCATACCACTAAAACAAACAACAAAATTTAATGGATTAATCATAATACAAGCAAAGGAAAAAAGTCGATGGTTCAAGATTTAAGAAAACAAAGGTGATTCCAAATCGTCTACCACACATGCTCTGGTCAACATGATGCATAATTGGCTTGTTAACACTGACGGAAATGGTGCCACGGCAAGAGTAGCCCTACTTGACTTCCGTAAGGCTTTTGACCTTATCGACCATAGTGTTCTCGTTCAAAAACTAGCAACATATTATGATTTTCCAAGTCAAACCAAAAGCTGGATTGTCGACTTTTTGATGGACCGGAAACAAAAAGTCAAACTTGCTCAAGATTGTCACTCTGAATGGCGCTCTGTACCATCCGGCGTCCCCCAGGGAACAAAATTAGGTCCCTGGTTATTTCTCATCATGATTAACGATTTAGACACCCCAGCTGACTTGTGGAAATACGTGGACGACACATCTTGTTCCGAAATAGTTACTAAGGGCAGTGAGAGCAAACTCCAAGAAGCTGTGGATGACCTTTCAAGACAAGCAAGTATCGATGGGTTCCAACTGAATGAGGCCAAGTGCAAAGAACTACGAATTGGATTCTCTAACAGCAACTACGATTTTGAACCCCTAGTCCTAAATGGCAAACCCCTTGAATTAGTCACCAGTGCCAAATTGCTAGGCGTGACCATTAGCCACAATTTAAAGTGGAACATGCACACCTCTGAACTAAGTAGAGAATGTTCCTCTTGTCTCTACTTTTTGAGACAACTCAAGAGATCCGGAGTTGCACCAAGCGAACTTGTGCAATTCTATGTGACATGTATTAGGCCCGTCTTGGAATACGCAAGTCCTGTATTCCACCGTTCTCTACCAAACTACATCAGCGAAGATTTGGAACGGATCCAAAGAAGGGCACTCAGAATCATCTATCCTGACCTGTCATATAGTGTAGCACTAGAAACAGCTGGCCTACTGAAACTTCACGAGAGGAGGGAGAAAATCTCAACCAATCTGTTTGACGAGATAGTCCGTAACCCCACCCATAGACTCCACAGCCTCCTCCCCCAAAGGAAGAGTTGTAGATACGCGCTAAGGCACAAAAGTGATTTCACTCTCCCCATATGCAAAACCGAGCGCTTGAAGAACAGTTTTATTTTTAGCCATATTTATAAGATGTAGATAATTTTCCTTCTTTCTTATTGATGAAGTTGTAATATTTTATACGTCCTATTTATCATCCGTATTTGTAAATATTCCGTAATTCAGCCCATGGCTGCAAGGTGTTTATAATAAAGTATCTATTATCTATCTGATTCCTTTTTAATTGTGAGTCACGAGGGAGAAGCAAAAGTATGAATATCCACTGAATCATGAAAGGTCTGAAAATTCCTTTTTCTTAGGGGCAGAGCTATGTATACCCTTTCTCAGTCTAGTTACTTACCAACAGCATTTAATGACAGTTAAGATTTTTTTTTGTTCCTTTCCACCTCCTTTAGGAATCTCCCCAACCAGTGGACCCCTCCATGTTTCCAACATGGCCTGCCAAGAGTGAAATGGCAAAGAGGCCCAAGAGAAAGGATATTGAACACAGTCCACAAGCCCCTGAGGGAGGGGCTATGTTTGCAAAGCTGGTAAGTGATAAGGGTTTATTGATTCTTGGTCACAGCAAAACTTGTATAATTATGGTTTGATGGTTTGATCTCAGACATGAAGCAAGTCACCCAAGTTAAAGTTCTGTCGTCATCAATGAGTGATCACGATCTTGTTTATGTTACGCCAAGGCTGAAAAAGCATTTATGACCATCAGAAGTTTCAAAAATTACTCCTCGATGAGGTTTAATAACGACATTATAAGAGCACCTTGGTCAGTTCTGGAAAACGATCTTGGCGATAAACTTTATGCCTTTAATTTGTTGTTTAATGAAATTTTGGATAGACATGTACCTTTAAAAACCATTCATCTGCGGGGACGACCGAATCCTTAAATCACCGATGAGATTCACGACCTAATGACAACAAGAGATGACTGGAAACATAAGTTCAAGCAAACTAAAGATCCGTTGGCTTGGTCTAACTACAAGAGCTATTGCCATGAGGTAAAACGGAAAATTCGCCTGGCTGAGAAAGAATTCATGGCACAACAAATCAAAGAAAACAGAAATAACACCAATATCATGTGGAAAGCAATTCGTAGTTGTATCCCTAAAAAATCTGCTTTCCAGAGTTCCTTTTCAGAGGACGTAAATATTGTGGCCAACAAATTTGATAATTTCTTTGTAAACATCAGTAAGAATACAGTTCAGAAAATCAGCACCTTGGCAGAACAATTCCAGTGTGAAGCACACAATTTCCCATTTACCCCTCGGGAATACCCCATGTCTGAACAGTTTGCTTTCGATGCTAATGTGAATATCAACCAAGTACAAAAGATTATCAAATCTATGGCACCAAAATATATATAATAAGTCTCCCAGAATAGATAAAATTCCACCTCATGTTATTAAAGACTGCCTACCTGCCATCCTTCCCTCGATTGCATAGATTATTAATGCCACCTTTCTTTCTGCTCAATTTCCCAATGCTTGGAAAATTGTGGAAGTGACACCTATTTTGAAAGAAGGTGACAGGGAGATTCCTAACAATTATAGGCCTATTTCACTGTTATAATTTGGATATATGAACAAAGTTGAAAACGTAAATTGACCACTGTAACGATTACAAAAGCTGACGTCTCGAGCGTTAGCCCTTTGTTGTTAGCCCTATTTCACTGTTAGCTGTGCTTTCAAAGATTTGTGAGAGAGTTGCCCACAAACAGCTAATATCCTTTTTAACAGCAAACCAATGCTTGTCACCTATGCAGAGCGGTAACAAGAAGTGGAATTCTACCGAGACATCTATCTTGCAAACAACTGATACTATCCTTGAAGCCATAGATAAGAAACAGCTAACTGCCACTGTACAGCTCGACATGAGCAAAGCTTTTGATAGCGTCGCCCAGGGAATCCCCCTGTCAAAGCTTCAGGATATTGGTATGTCGCCTATCGCTATCAAATGGTTTCACAGTTACCTCCAGCCGTGCTATCAAGTTGTTAAAATTCATAATGCTATATCAGACCAACTTCCTATGACTTGCGGAGTGCCACAAGGAAGCATTTTGGGACCGTTGCTGTTTAGTGTCTACTCTAATGATCTTCCGAGTATTCCACGCCACAGCTCCCCCCCCCCCCCCAGTACTACCGTAGATGATACTAAAACTGAAAGAAAATTACAACAGCTGCCATTGCTAAAGACCTGGGAGTAATTCTGGATCCCTGTTTTTGACATATAATGGTCACATAGCTTCAACAGTGTCCAGTTGTATGGCGTGCCTAGGCCAGATTAATCGAGTTAAACATGCCTTTGACTCAAACACCTTAACTGTTGTAATTAATGCCCTAGTCTTTAGCAAGCAATATTATTGTTGTAATGTCTGGAGCAACACCTCAGAGCACAACCTGAGTAGGATCCAAGTAGAACAAAATTTCGCGGCCCATATCGTCAGCAATTCAAGGAAATACGACCACATTTCCCCCATCCTTAAAGAGTTAAAGTGGCTACCTGTAAGACAGCAGTTGTATTATCACCACGCAATAATGGCCTTTAAATGCATGACTGGGTGCGCACCAGACTCTTTACTTCCTAAATATACCCAAAGAGCTACCATCACTAAGCATACAACGAGGAACTCCCAGATGCTAAATATTCCTTTGATAAAACCGCCACAGGACAAAGAACTTTCTACTTCAGGAATGTCAAACTCTAGAACTCATTAGATCCTATTCTTAAGTTGAAACCGACAGTTAAGGACTTGAAATGTTGCCTGAAGAGAAGTGTTATCTCAAACTTTTTAGACACTTAATTGCTTTAATTTGTTTTTGTTATTTAATTTATTTTTTAATTAATTAATTTGATTATGTTATTTATTTATTAGTTAACTAACTCTTTAATTTAATAATATAGTTTTAATTATTTCTTTATTCTGAAAAGCCCATTTGGGACAAATAAAGTATGTATGTATGTATGTATGTATGTATTATTTCTTGGTTGGGATTGGTCTTTTTTATGAATCAAGGTACATATTTGTGATTTGTTGGTTTTAAAAATGACTAAATGATATTTGGGATGATTTTAACTTCTTGGAAGAAAGCATGATTGACTGAGGTAGTGACTGATTAACTGACTGGTTGGCTGACTTTGTTCTTGGCTGATTGACTGGCTGTCTAATTGACTGTCTGATTGATGGACTGATTGATGATTTATTGACTGACAAACTGACAGACTGATTAACTGACTGGTTGGCTAACTGACTGACTGGTTGGCTGACTGACTGACTGGCTAATTGACTGACTAGCTGGCTGATTGACTGGCTGACTGACCATCTGACCAACTGACTGACTGGCTGACTGACTGGCTAACTGACTGACTGTTTGTCTGACTGGCTAAGTAACTGACTGACTGACTTTGTGAGTGACTGATGGACTCACTGACAGACTGACTCACTGGCTGGCTGGCAGTTAGTCTGTCTAACTGCTTGACTGACTGACCACTTGATTGACTGATTATTTTTTTCTCATTTAATAATTTATTAGCAGCATTGTTATCTTATCTTTTGCCATGGCTCTTCTAGTTATTAAAAAACTATTTTAAAGTTCTTAATCATTATTTTGTAGGGTCAAGCTTTTCTCAAAATCTTGTTCATAAGTAAAAATTTAGTTAAACACTGAAATGAGCAGCATTTTGATGAAGATGAGAATCCTTTATTTATTATTTAGCTATCTTGTTGTTGTTGTTGTTTTTTTTTTTCAGGCAGATGAGGGTGACAGTGGTAGTGGCAGCTTGGGATTCCGCATGCCAACTTCCAAGAAAGGATCTGCTGCTGTTGCTGGATTCACTCTGAAATTTTAGTTGCTTTACATTGCATCTGTTCTCTGTTGGCATAAAAACCCAAAAATGTTTGTATATTTCATTGTAAATATTTCCTCTGTTAAGGTAGAAAAAATAAATGATTTGCATTACTAGTTTGGTTACTGGTTGTTTCATACCTGTGGTTGTTTTGTACACAGACCTTTCATACCCAGCTAGAACTTGTCCCACCCAAACAGTTGAGTTGTTTCGTACCCAAACAGTTGTGTCATTTTGTACCCAGCTCGGTCTTTTGGTATGCAAACTAAACCATGCAATGAGAGTGAAGAAAAGATCATGTAGGAAATATTATGCATTTGATAGACACTAAAATTATGAGAAATGGATGGGAGAATTAATACTGAGGAATTAGGAAAATGGATAGATGCTGTTATTATGTTCACAACAATTGTGATGAAGGTAATGGCTGGGAAGTATGTACTTTGAATCAGTAGTTACAGTTGACACGCATCTAAATTCTCCTCAAAACATCACCCGTCAATCACACAGTAAGGTCACAAGAAAAAAGGAAATGATCACCAGCTAGAGAAGCTCTTGATTGTGACACATAATTCTCTATTTGCTACAGTGGAAGATATACAAAGAACAGTACAGAGAATGCATACTGATGAAGGGGCTAAAATGTCTTTTTCCTAATCAATACAAAACCAGAAAACACTCAGACCAATTTACCAAACACAACATAGTTGTTGCCATTGTTTTTCAAAGAGAGAGGCTTTCTAAGGCTAATATTCTGAAATTTTTAAGTATACCAGGCAAGTAATTTTTTTATTTCCAAACAACTATTTTTGTACTTTTTCTGGATCAACAGAGGTTTAGCACTTAAATTCCTAGAAGTGAATAACAAGTAATTTCTCTGATATTCGTACATTATCCAGCAAACAGGTAATGAGAATACTTAGTCTTATCAGGTAGAAGTTGTCTTCTTGATCTAACATGGAATTCTCGTCACTAATTTACAAGGATATGTATAGCGGCCAGAAGGGAGGATCAACAATCAGATGCTGGCAGTTAGAAAGTTAAAAGCAACCTAGGAACCCACCTTCAGTTCTACCCTTGCAGAAGGAAGACTAAAATGAAACAGGTAATGCATATAGGAAAAACACTTTGGAAAAATATATTTTTTTTGTGCTGCCTCTGATGGAATGTCACATTAAGATCAAGCTGGTGTGCTTATTTGGCTGAGAACTTTATAGTAATCTAGCTCTGTTCTCATTTAGTCCACAGGGACGGTGGACACCCGGTCATTTGCTTCGCACGGAGAAACCACGCGCGAGGCACGTGCTTATCTCCCCTCGAATCCGATAAACTTCGTGTTGTCGCGCGAGAAATCTGTGACGTCTTACTTTGTTTGAGCAAAACATTACAACAATCAGGTGATTTTTCCGTGCAGGACTTCACGATCCTGATCAGCTGACCTCAATTCGACCAATCAAATGCTAGTACCAGCTTCACTTGAAGTTCGATGTGCAAGACCGGTTTTCCGTACATTGCATTTTACCAGCGAAAGTGGCACGATCGGTCTGTTGGCTGTGATAGGTAAGTTATCCAGCTCAGAATACGTTTTTTTAGTTACAATTAATCCAGGCCGTTTTGCCTTAGTTCAACATTTTCTTTGCCTGATCAAAGATTGTTTATTTTTAATTTCTCAGGAAAAACATTTATTCACAATGGTAGTCAAGATTGGGATAAACGGGTGAGGAGAAACTGTGCGCTCTTTCTTCTGCTTAATGTAATGTCAGCTCGTTTTCATTACTTTAAATCACTCCCCTGATTTGTTCTTGCAGATTTGGCCGCATTGGACGACTTGTTATGCGTGCCTCGCTGTCAGAGAATGCTGTCCAAGTTGTCGCTGTAAACGATCCCTTTATCGACCTCGACTATATGGTAAGCCAAGCCAAGCCATCTGCAACAGAACTCCAATATCACTGCAGCAATCTTGCATGATTTAAGACGTGATCATGTTTTTTTTTTTTTTTTTTTCATATCAGACAGATTTTGTCATTGCTAAGTCACTTCAGCGTTGTGTTCCTTTATTGCTTCACAAGATGATGAGCTCGCCTAAAGCAGTCTTGTTCGAGAAATCTTCATTTGAACTTACAATGAAAAAGCATGTCTTTTTTAAAAATTTATGCAGATCTTGTGGTTAAAGTTTTGTGGCTGAATTGCATTTTGTCGAGATCGGCCTGCCCGCAGAAAAATATGTTCAGTGCCCTTTTGATCTCAGATCAGTCGTGTTTTTTCTATTTTTCGATTTGCCTGCAAGGTCATCCAAAGTTGTCTGTCCAGCGAACGCCAGATGAGATTTGCTCATGGCGTCAAACGTGCACAGTTTTTATCAGTCTTGTCGACAAAGGACAAACTTTGATATTGGTGTATTATACTAAGTGATAAAACTGAATGCCTTCATGTCCTAGTCGTTGATGTTCACGCGAAACAATGTCAATGTTGTAGAAGAGTTTTGGACGTCATTTGCGCCAATTTTCGATCTTATTGTGAAATCATTTATTTAGGTTGGAAAATTCCTTCTAGGAACTCTAATTTTTGGGATCCAAACTTGTGATTTTGCTTCATAGGGCTCAGTTGAAAATGTAGGGCAATTTTTCATGCAAGTATCAAATGTACTCTGGGATTGCTGTGCTTTTGCTTTTGCTTTTGCTTTTCTTTGACTTTCAATTGGTCCAAGAACCCTGCACTACTTTTCTCAACCAATCAAATTCAAATTTACAACCAAATGCCCTTTGGTTTTGCGATCGCAACTCAGGTACTTTTTTTTTTTTTTTTTTTTACTTCAAGTCTTCTTTGGAAACTAGTATTCTGGTTAGCCATTGTGATTTCTTCAGTTGTGACTTAAGGACACTCAGTCACAAAGGCACCCTTTTGAGAGTTTTAGTTTAGATGCAGAAAAGGTGCACCCCTTTAGTTTGCTTGTTTTTGTCTATCAATGAAAGCACCATTCTTAAAATTATTTTAATTTGAAAGAGGAAGTGCTTGTGTGGATGGTTTAGTAATTTGCTTCGGATTTTTTATTCACAAGGTCTACATGTTCAAGTTTGACTCGACCCACGGTAGATTCAAAGGAACAGTAGAAGCAAAGGATGGTAAACTGGTAATCAATGGAAACCCAATCTCTGTGCATGCCAAAAGAGATCCTTCTGAAATCCAATGGGGTGCCGATGGTGCTCAATATGTGGTCGAGTCCACTGGTGTTTTTACTACTGTAGAAAAGGCTAGTGCACACCTTAAGGGCGGTGCCAAGAGGGTAATCATCTCTGCACCTTCAGCTGATGCCCCTATGTTTGTGATGGGAGTAAATGAAGACAAGTATGACCCAAGCAAGATGACCATTATCAGGTATGTTGAAGTGCAGGAGTCAACGGGTAAAGGAATTGGAAACCCAAAGTATAGCAATTAAGTTACCTTACTGTTACTTTTCTTTTTTTTTCGCGGGACTTTATTTCCATGACTGGCCGAAAATTGGGACATTGAAGACCTGTGTAAACAAGTTTTTGCTAAAATTAACCATGCAACATTTATTACACTAGACTAGTAGTGAGGGAAAGTGTCATGTTCTCAAAAGATAGGGAAGGGCAAGAGTTGTTTTTAGGAAGGTGAAGGCTGAGTCAACTTTTCCTTGTGAGGATCCCCTTGAAGAAATTGGAAATTCCCTTCAGCTGTGAGTGTGAATAGTAGGTGTCATGTACTCTTTTTTAGTTCTGCTTTGTTGCTAAGGAACATGTAAAGCAGTAAATGGTTTGAACCCGAGGGTAACATGTGAAGGTGTAGTCTGATCGTCCGGGTGAGTGTAGTCCTGAGAAGGACTGTTGTTGGTGGTAGTGACTGACATTTCGACAACCTGTGCGGAAGTCATCATCAGAGTCAAGTGAATGATTGTTGTCAGTAGAATGTTCTTATTCCAGTTCGTGTGAAATGATCGGTTGGTTTTGCCATGATGTTATTGGCTGTAAGACTCAAGTGACGTAAGTCGGTCGTGATTGGTCTGTTTCGATCTGTCGGTAAAGTTAGGTCGTTCTTTTTCGGTCGTTTGTGATGTTTGTCGCGAATGAGTCGTTTGTATGGAGCGCAGGCAGTTGTTGACATCTGTTTAGGGGAGTCTGTTCTAAGTTAGTAAACCAGCTTTCCAGAGTCAGTCGTTGAAAATAGTCAGTGCTGTACATGTAAAACATGAACATGAAACGGAACATGTAAAACTGATTCTATCCCACAGTAATGCATCTTGCACCACCAATTGCCTTGCCCCAGTGGCAAAAGTGTTGAATGACCAATTTGGCATAGAAGAAGGACTTATGACAACCATCCATGCTGTGACTGCAACACAGAAGACAGTAGATGGTCCAAGTGGCAAGGTAAGGTCATTTCATCTTATTCAGGATTGTGGCAAGGGGGGGGGGGGGGAGTCTTGAGTTTAACTGGCGAAGGAACAACTTGTGTGAAGGCCTTAAACTTTTTCCACAGACTAAGAAACACTTGTGCCAAAGTGCTTATGATAAAGGCCTACCTACAGGCCTTAAAAAAAAAAAAACTGTTCTACTGTCAAACTTAAGCAACCCCAAGAACAATAATAATTATGGTATGATTTGTAACATTTTATTAACAAAGAGACAAATTTCACAGAATTCACTGCACTCCTAGCTGTAACTTAATAATAAGGGGCATCTAAATTTGCAGGGAAAGTCGCCAGTCAGTGACCTGTGTTTGGCATCTTTGCTGCAGCAGTCTGCATGTTCTCTGTTACATTCCCAATACATTTTCTGTAGTATGTACACAGGGAATTTGTCTAAGAGTCAAGAGCTTCTTGAGTTTGTGATCAGTCCTTTTATTGTCATGAACATGTCCTTTTATTGTCATGAACATGTCCTTTTATTGTCATGAACATGTCCTTTTATTGTCATGAACATGTCCTTTTATTGTCATGAACATGTCCTTTTATTGTCATGAACATGTCCTTTTATTGTCATGAACATGTCCTTTTATTGTCATGAACATGTTTGATTCGGGGTTAAGACTGTCGGGAGAAAGTAGATGCCTTTTACTCTAGTGTGAAGGGATTAATTCTTACTGTATGTCTTTTCAGAAATGGCGTGATGGCCGTGGAGCCTATCAGAATGTGATACCAGCTTCCACTGGAGCAGCCAAGGCTGTTGGTAAGGTCATTCCTGAACTGAATGGCAAGTTGACTGGAATGGCTTTCCGTGTACCTGTGCCTGACGTGTCAGTGGTGGACCTCACTTGCCGTTTGAAGAAACCTGTAAGTGGATTGAACGAGTTGTTTTGTTTGTTTGTTTGTTTGCTTTGTTTTTATTGTCTTTGTTGTGAGATCCTGTATTGGGAGATTTGGTTTTATCAACAAGTTGATAATGTAACTTGGCCACCATAAAGAGTTTTAAAGCTGATCTTCAGAGTATTAGTCCTTCATCAGAGCAATAGCTCTTTGTCATTCACCCTGACAAAGGGCTAATGCTCAAAATGTTAGCTTTGAAATTCTTTACAATGGCCATGTTACATTATCAACTTAGTTGATAAAACCAAAACTAACAAATGGTAAACACTACAGCATACACTATTGAGTTATGGATGCACATTGGAGGTTGCTAAGTATGAAAGAAGCATAAGAGTTGTGTAGTGTACACTGTGGCGTTAAACATTTGTTTTTATAACCTAACATTGATACAATGTAGCAAAAGAGTTTTCTTTTATTTAACAAATCTTACATGACCAGAAAAAACAAGCACGCAGAAAAATAGTCTTTGCATTTGCTCACTTCAGCAGCTTGCACCCATGGGCAAATGGGGAACTTTAAATTTAACAATCAGAGTGTGTGCTTTACTTTGGTTATGTTGTAATTACCTTTAAAGCAGCAGTTTACACTATCATTCATCTATTCCTCTCCAAGCGTTTCCAAGATTATTTCGCACTATTCAAATTAATACAGTACAAGATGACTTATATAACTAGGTAAAGAAGATAATGAGAAGTAGCTATCATGCAGATTTGTAGATGTGTGCACAGTGACCAAAGTAGCCGTAGCTTTCTTGTTGGTCACTGTCCCATTTAAGGAAATAGAGAGGTCCAAGATACAAGTGTCAGGTAATAATAAATTAGGGTATTAAGAAAGTAGTTCTTATTGTTACATGACTCGGGCAGTCAGAGGGCCAATAACTATTATCAACCAGTCAAAATGCTGTATTGTCAGTGAATACTCTCTCAGTATTGGACCAGGCACTGTCCCGAATGATACCAAACTTGTGTCCCTTTGAACTTCAAAGGGACACAATAAATTAATAAATCTCTTATTAACCAAGCTTGCTCGGGACCGTACTGGAAGAATATCGGCCCTCTGTCTTTTTTGTGTGGACCTCGCTGTGCTCTGTCCGTACTGTCAAGACCTCGGGCCAATTTTCTCCCAGTACGGCCCTTGCGCTTGGGTGATAATATATATATATATAATCCACGTGGGAAAGACCCATTTGCCCATCTCTGTGAATTTAACAGCCTGAATTCATTCTTAGACTCAATATGAGGACATCAAAGCGGCTATGAAGAAAATGTCTGAAGATGCAGCAATGTCAAGATACCTTGGATACACTGAGGAGGAGGTGGTCTCCAGTGATTTCATTGGAGACACTCACTCAACCATTTTTGATGCCAAAGCTGGAATTCAATTGAGTCCAACTTTTGTGAAAATTGTTGCCTGGTAAGATTCTATTTTTCTAACTTCTCAGTGGTTGAATGAAATGTTTGCCAAAAGTTTGTTAACTCCATCATATTCCCACAAATTTGGTAAACATCTCTTGAGACAACCAAATACCCAGTACCATAATTTTTCATTTTTCTCCTTAATTTCAATTACCAAAAAAGTCCTTGTGTGGGTTTCAACAAGTTCATCTCTGGTGGTTTGTTAGTTACACTCATGGATGCCTAGCAAACTCGGTGACTTTCTGCCACAGCACCGAATTTCTAGATTCTGGAGTATCATAGCTGATTAATTCAGCCTCGTTCATCTTTGGTTGTTAGTTAGTTACACTCACAGGAGCCTAGCTAACTCAGTCATTTTCCCCCTCAAGCACTGAATTTCCAGATTCTCAATTGTCAAAGCTGATTCATATTGAGCCTTGTTTATCTCTGGTGGTTAGTTAGATACACTCACGGGTGCTTAGCAAACTTAGTGATTTCCCCCTCAAGCACAGAATTTCCAGATTCTGGACTATTACAGCTGATTAACTGAGCTTTATGTAGTCTGTGCTGAAGCCTATCAGCGCACCCAGATGGAGCACATCTCAATTGTCAAGTTCAGTCAACTGGGATTGTTACTACTGCCCCCTCTTTTTCCCTTTCCCCCCCGCTCCCCCCCACATGGGATGTTAGTCTATGAATTATTTTAAAGGGAACCTCTACTCTTTTAAAAAATGGCGCTCAAATTTTTCCAATCGTACTTCTCAATAGATGTGGCATAAAAATTTGCCTTAACAAGCGGTCTGATTTTTTTATCATTTTCAAAGAACGGTCTTACGGCCGCTTAGAATTTCCTGCGGCCGCCATCTTGAATGATGCGCAGTGCACTCTGGGCTGAGACGTGTGATGGTTGCTCGGTACACTCGCCGTTAAGTGTTTCCCTTTAATGTGACAAGCTCTAGAATAAGGTTTGCTAGTTGTGGTCCACTAGTCCTTGAAGAGTTCAGTGATGCTTGTGTCTGAATTCTGGAGGGAATGACGATAACTTCGGAGCTTGAGGGACACCTGTGAGTGTCATGGAAGTCTCTGTATTCCTACTATCTGACCCTCACCAACGAGTAGTATGCCTAAGGTTTCTATCATTTCTTAACAGAAGTTCCTTAAGATATCTTTACCACAGTTGGCAGTAATGTCGTGATCTGATTGGTCAATTTGTCGATGAGAGCACAGACAACGCTACTTGCGTCAACGTGTCACGCATAGTAAAAAAAGTTTTATTTGAAGTCGATATGGTGGTAGTAAACAAATTAAGAAAGGTTTCACGTGGTCTGTACTCTTATCGACAACGATATTTTGGACTGCGCCTGGTGACTCCACAACATTTTGACCACTGTGAGGACGAATAAAAATTGTTGTAAGCGCGCCACGTGGAATTCTGGGACGTGCACCTCACAACGGACTTTGTCGGAAAGGAATGACTCTTCGTAACTTTTATAATTCTCTTTGTTTGTCAGGTATGATAACGAATATGGCTACAGTCACAGAGTAGTGGACTTGATCAAGTACATTGCCAGCAAAGAATGATTAAGCATTGTGTTGGAAAACCAAAGGCCTTGTTTTCAATTACTGCCAAGTTGGAGGAAACTCAGGGAAAAAGTGTTTGAATTTAGTGTTAGCACCAGGAAAATCTGTTTCTCTTGAAGGCATGAACTGACCTCAGTCTGGTAGAATTATGATTTCTTAGCTGTGATTAGCTCAGAAGCCTCACGGGAACATAAATGTGTGTTTGTCTGATGTTAAAATCATTAGGGAAAAACTGGAGACTGTGTGATTGATGTTGTGATAGTAATATTGTCTGTATTAGGTGCCCAGCTATAAAGCTGTATTAAATTTGATAGTCATCCTGGTCACAAAATGTTTTTTTCCCTATTGGTTTATTCGATAAAATTATTTTAAAAAGCCATCTCCTTAATTATTAGTTAGCAGTGATGTCGCAATCCGATTTGCCGTTGTCGATAAGAATACAGACAACGCTTCCCGCGTCAACGTGTCACGCACTGGTCACGCGCTGAAAAAATCGTTTTACTTGACGTCGATATTGTGGTCGAGAACACGTCAAAAGACAAATCTGCTGTGGACTCACTCGGCTACGCCTCGTAAGTCAATAACATTTTGACCTCTGTAATGACAAATATCGTTGTGGACAAGAGTACAGACTACGCTAAACTGCTGCTGATTTGTTAAACCTTAAAACCCCTAAGAATGACCATCCAATTTCTGTCTCTACTATATTACTACTAAATCATTCATTGAGATCGTGAGAAATGAAGTAAATGATCACAAGCTAAGAAGCTTCGACTGTTAAATAAATTCTCCTTGTCAGCACCTAAGAAAGCGTACAGAAAACAGTACAGAGAATATTGTTACAGATGGTTAGGTTGTGAAGTTCTAATTGAAGGAACCTCGATTATCTGGGTTTTTTAGTTATCCGGACGCGTTCCTCTGCACCTAATTTTTCACGAGTATCAATTGGTTACATTCGAGATGTGAATCAACTTTTTCCCATCGAACAAAGCAGGCGTTCTGAAACAATACTTACCCTATTTCGTCAATACAGCTTCAAAGAAAGATAGAATTAGCGACGAGGGTACGCTCTAGCAGCTTGAAACTGATTGACATCTGAATTACGAGCTCGTTATTTTTGGCTTGAGAATGGACAACAGAACCTCCAGCAGCCACTCAGTAAAAGAGAAAAAAAAAATTATTCACAAAGTTTAAGGACCTATGAAAGGTGCCTAGTAACCAGCTTGTCAATTGTCATTATACAATCTGTAAACAGTTTATTTCTCCATCTCATTATCCCCACCGAAGAAAAATAATAGTTCGTGTGTTCGTCTATCAGTTTTGAAATCAGCACCTTAAGGAGTTACACAGGAGATCTAAAAAAATCAAGAAATCAGTGTTTTTTGGTTTCGACAGTTCAATTTTTTAGGAGGTTCAATGCGTGTTTAGACGTTCCTTCAATTAGAACGGTTTGGGGAGCTATTGAATGATTCCCCCATCGGTGAACAAAATGGGAAGGAATGAATGTGCGCGGTTGTGGGTCTCTTCGCAGGACATCGACTGAGGTTTGCAAATCGGAGAATCTTAGTAAAGTTATTTTTTACCCGCCAATGAATCTTCTTATCTCGAATAGGTCAAAATGGTTCTTTTTTAGATCGAAGGTTGTCAATGGTTAAACTTGCGGACAGTCTCTCTAGCTTTTCCATCTTTCTTTCCAAGGTGGCGGGTTCGTCGATCACGGAATGACCGGGAAAGTACTCGGGGCGAGTTTTAAAGGGTCTCAAATGCAAGCGCCACTCGTTGCGCCTAGAGTAATATGCGTAATCCCGGCTGATGGCCGGGCAACTCTCAGTCCAACCCCTGAGAACGCCCGTAAAAGTTTAGGAACCGCGCCCGTCTATCATTAAAAGGAAAAGGATGTAATCAACTCGTCGTTTACGCTCCTATTCAACTGACCGCCATTAAATCATTTCATTTAAAAGGTGACATTTGCGAAATAAAGAAATTATTATCATCGCGTCTGAAGACGAACATGAATTGAATTTTGTTTCCCATCTACTTAATTTGAAGGCTTTTCTTCTGTAGCGCACATTTGAAAACTTAGCTGTTCTAATTACGGCTCGTAAATTTCTTTTCTAGGGAAAGCCATTTACTTTATTACAGTTGATTTGCGCTGACCGTACTTCCAAACGTAGGTCGTTGGCTAAAAGAAAATAAAAAGATTCATTTATGAAGCCTTCTAGTTGTAATTTGCAGTTAATATCCACGCATTATTATATAGCTGTGTCTCACAAGGACTGGGAACTACTGAATTCACGAATTTGATTGGCTGAAATCGATACTGAAAGCGGTCTAGATTTTCCCATCTAGACCGGAATCTAGACCGGTCTAGAAAGAAAGGTACAAAGACGACAAAAAATTGGCATATAAGACACAGCCATATAATAAACATCTTCTTAACCGAGCCAGGTCGGTCTGTGTGGGAGAATCTTGACCTCGGTCGCTGGTACAGACCTCACTGCGTGAGGCGACCTCGGTCAAGATTGGGGACCTTACGCAACCACGACGGCGACGGCAACGAGGACGTGGAAAAACAAGAGATCTAATTGGCAGAACAACAGCTCAGCACGTGCGTTTTGAAACTTTGTACATTTCTTAGCCGTCCTATGCAAAACAACAACGTGAAATCGCCAAAATTTGCGTCGTCTGCAAACCGAAACCGCAACGGCAAATTATTTTAACTTCCATTTGGAACTCAACGCTACTTTTATACGTCATGCTGAAGTTGAGCTGTGGCGCTGTGTGAGACAGTAAGCTCCTGCAACCATTTTTGAAATTCTAACTAAGAGTAGAAATTCATTTTTTAATCGAAGTCTTCCTTGGCGTTGCCGTCCTGATTGCGTAAGGTCCCTATTCTCCCATACAGACCTCCTGCTCGGTTAGTAAGAACTAGATATTCGAGTAACGTTCGGTTGATAAGAAATTTGCAAGCCCTGCTCTCGCTTCCCCAGAAAAAAAATTCTTTTTTATTTTTGTTAACTTTGTTAATGGCACGAATCTGAGGGTGTCAGTTGAAAAAGATTAAACGCGTCAAGCACATCTTAGGCCTAAATACATTACCAAAACGTGAGAAATCAGATAAATTATATTTTGACACCAAAAAGAGCCTTTTACCTGGATACTTGCTTTCAATTTAAATTCATTTTCGAATTTTATTTTCATAATTTTAATTAACATGTTTTGAAGATGGTAATTAGGGTCCAATTTTGGTCCATTTAAGACCCACAGATCACATGGCAAAATTAAAAGAGGTTGAAACCTATTTTTATTTGAGCGATTGAATAAAATGCGTCGAGCTCGTTAGAAAACGAGTTACCATTGTGCTGTGTGAGAAATGTCATCTGCAGCTGGCTTTCATCAGCACATTTGTAAAGAGGTCCCACCTCAGAGCGGCTGAAAAAATATAATTAACGAATCATGACCTAATGACGGAGGTAATAAACTTGACGTTCATTAGTTTGTAACCCTGAAGGCAAGATAGCAGTAATCAGAGGTTGCGCCCCTAGCAGATGACGATTTCTTTCAAATCTCGTTATTTTATTGTGTGGGGATGCACTCTTTTATCTAGATAAGCTAAGCTTATCTGAAAAATCGATTTCTATCTTTAATAAGTTGATCGAACTTTGATGTGTTTTTGCCTCCCGTAGAATTCACAATTTGTGGCCGAATTTGCATTTTGAGTTGACCTTGCTGAAGATTGCGAAACAGCGAGTGGCGCCAATCTCCCAACAGGATATAAGTCAAGGTTAGAAACCGTGTAGATGATATTTTCTATTTTTTCCAAGATTAATTAATTAGTAGAATGAAAAGAGGAAGGCGCATTTGAAAAAGGTAAGTGTTTAAATTTCCCCGCAGGGGAACTTAAATTGTTAATTTTACTTGATTAAAAGTAAGGGCTATGTTGGAATAATAATTTGTTAACTTACCATGGTGAAAGAATCGAGGAAAGTAAATAAGTTTTCATCAAATCATTAAACCAGTGAAAAGTCTCAAATTGTCAATATGATTTTTCTTGGTTACATATACAAAAATCGCGGTCTACTGAAACTTAAAACCGAGATCTTACCTTGATTCTTTAACCTCTTAAAACGTTTACAAATTTTCTCTTCTTTTTTCCCTCAAATTGAAATATCTTTTTACTTCCGATGCGTTTAATATCGCAATTATCTTCTGAAGAGTTGATTATTTCCTGGGCCGAAGTTTCGAATATCTCCCTGTGGAGATGTGATTCAGGAATAAATCATTGTCACATTTTGTCAGCTCCGACCAGATTGTAACCTTGGAATAAGGCAGCTGTCATTTTATCCAATCTGAGTTTCATTAAGGTAACTTTTTTCGAATGATATCGCTGTTAGAATGGCAGTGGAATCAGCTGTTTCTTGATAGTGAACTTACTATATGTGAGGACTGCTTAAAGCGCCTATGAAGTAAAAATTTTTTTTGCCCTGTTTGTTTGCTTATGTCTTGATGAACACAGCTAAGCGATTTTGACCGACCAAAAGAACTTTCTTGCATTATTTTTTGAACCTCAAAGTTTGGATTTTTCAAACTGAAATGGGTTCATTTTGCGCGCGGTCAGATCTCATCTTAAAAAGGAAGTGACTTAGTTGGTGGTTCTGAAGACAACAAACAAAAGCTTAAACAAAGCGCCAGAACCACCAACTACGTCATCAGAGCCACCAAAAAGCCGATTTAAATTTATTTTCTTGAAATTTCTTTTGTCATTCCTTAATAAGGACATAATAAGCTACAAAATTATGCAAAAAAAAAAAATTACTTTATAAGCACTTTAAAAGAGAAATAAATTACCTTGAAATGCAATATTGTCTCCTGTATACAAACGCATAATACGATAATAAGAAGCAATAGGAAATTTCCTACGTGGACCCATCAATTATGGTTTGCGGAAAGAAATTCAGAAAATCTTTGCAATCAAGAATCTATTATTTTTCCTTTTTTTTTTTTTGTTCCTTTCGGTCTCATTTTTTTCACTCTCTTTTTCTTTTTTTTTTTTTCGTTTTCACATGTGATTTACTGACAATCTGTGATCAAGCAATAAAACTGTTTGCGCACTTTTGTACATGAAAGTGTTCACATGGTTATGTTGAGTTATATGCATTATCGACACCATAAATGAAGTGTACGCCGATTTATCGAGAATTGCTTAAAAATTAAAAAAAAAAAGACTCTTAGCAATGACAATAATTATCGGAAACTCATCGACGTTAAACTTAACTTTAATGAAAACCGGTAAAACGATACCAAACACTGCAGGACATTTGGGACAAGAAGGTGAATAACATTTGATATTTTGTTTGCTTTCTTTTCTTAAGACACATCCTAGTGTAAACATCAGAACAACGCTCATAAGGTTTGTTTTCAAGATCGCATGAGGGCACTGACTAATGTGTTGTCAAAGGATAATGATTTTGATAGAAAGCGTAACGATTTTCCTCGATAAAACTCAGCTTCGAGGATTCTCTACATAGCCTTATACGCAATCTATCTTGTTCAAACCGTTTCTCAATTAATTTTCAGGTGTGTGAAAAAGATGCTTCTAGTTCTTCGACATCGTTCAACAACAGCTTTGTTTGTGGCATTTTACGCAACAGTCCTTTTTCACGATGAAGTCGAAAGCGCTCAAAGCAGCGTCTCAGGTAATCCAGGCTACATAACATAATCTTATCATTTTAATTAACAATCCTGCTTTATCAGATACAGTTATAGTTGTGAAAGGATGTAAAATTTTGAAAGCAGACCATTGCAAGATATCGACTTATGCCCTCTGGTAAGGTGAGATTTTTGTCAAAACTGAAGTGAAATTTTTCCAAAGTTTTGATTTTTTTCGGTTTGTCTCTTAACTAATCACGGGCCTCTTTCGACCGTTTTAGATTCCTTATTTTAGTTTTGACTTGAAAGTGTAAAACTTGTCACTGTAAGTTTTCATCTCTGGCAAGCATGCGCAGTGGCTCTTTATCCCCATTTGTTTCAGCCCATCTGCCTCTACTTCCTTCACCTTCGGCTGGCAGGAATCCTACGTCCCTATCATCTTCTCCAGAGGGTTCGTCACATTCTCCTCCAGTATCTTTAGTTGACGGAGGGTCTCTATCTCGTCTGCCTTCATCTCCCTCATTGTCGTCTGTTGGGGATCCTCCTTCCCCACCATCTCTTCCAGCCGATGGCCACCTACCTTCAATTCCTTCACCGTCACCGGGTGGGAATCCTCCGCAACCACCATTACCTTCTCCGGATGGGCAGCCGTTGGCTGTCGGTGGACCTCCATCTCCACCATCTCTTTCAGCTGGTGAGGATCCACCTGTAACACCTTTACCTCCCCCACCTTCATCTGATGGGAATCCGCCGTTACTACCATTACCACCTCCAGATGGGGAGCCACTAGCTGGCGGTGGGCCTCCATCTCCAGGCCTTTCAGCCGATGACCACTTACCTTCACCTCCTTCATTGCCGTCTGGCGAGAATCCTCCGTCCCCACCATCTTCTTGCTCAATTGGTCGTCCACCTTCGCCACCAGGTGGGAATCCCACCCAAACACCGCGTGCACCTACCTTACTACCACGTCCTCGACCACTACTTCCCCAACCACCACTTCCACGGCCGCCACCACAACTCCCAACATTGCAGCCACAATCACCACTACAGCAATTACCATCAACGTCCGTACCGACGACTCCACTATCTTCTGAATCTCCAACTTCATCGAGCGGGAATCTGACCGGTGGTACCTTACCCAGTTTAGTTGTTTCTCCGACTGCACCTGCCCCTGACTACTTCATCCTTAATTCTTTACGCCTCATTTGCAGTCCAAATGAAATCCCAACCAATGGTAAGGCAAAAATTCAAGTCTCACTCAGGAAACACTATAGTCTTTTATGCATTTGCTTAAGCACATTATGTACGTGTAATATTCAAGAGGAAATTTGGGACCTTCTAGAATGCCTTGCCAGTAATCTGTGGCCATGAATTTGGAGTGAAGGTTTTATTCATTTCCTCAACTGTTCAACGTATATTGCAAAACGAGTTAAAAATATATTGTTTGTTTGTTTACATCCTTAGCCTCCATAGATCCAAAATGGATTGAGAGTGTTCGACGTTTTATACTCCGATGTTTCCGAAGCTATGATAACTATAAGAGATTTACCTGCAAAAATCGCTGTGGCAACGACGACAGATTGGAAAATGTTTCTATACCCGTATTTAGTAGGTTTATACCCCTATGCTACTGTGATAGGCTTTGTGACAGCTTTGGTGACTGCTGCTACGACTTCGATGTAATGTAAGCTTTCTTCCTTTTTTATTGTTCGTTGATTTGACTGTGTGTTGTTTGATACTAGGTCGCAGTGCAAAAAAAGGTAAGTGACAGTGGCTGCTTTAAGGTGTGCACTGTTTACGGTAGTAAATAGATGATTACTGATTATGATCTGCTTCCTACTGACTGAATCATTTCAAGTCACATTGAACGAAAAAGAGAGTTTTACTAGACGCGTACGTTGTAAAAGTGCAATCACCACATTCATGTACCGTGCAAGTAAACCTTACATGATATTTTTATCCTGCTCACATTTCATTTATTTAACGATTTGATCAACCATGTTGACATGAAAATATCGACTGGATTTAGCCATAGACGACTTCCTACAGCACAAAATTGCATGAATGATGCACTTTTGATCGAATGATCTTGAATACTTACACCACCTCCACAGTCAATAAGGTGTAAATCCAAACCTATCCACGACCTGCTCATAACTATGTTTTCCCGCGCTACAGACAATTTCTTGAATTAACTTTTGTCTTTTATTTTTAAATTTTGTCGGGTCTTTGTGGTTTCTTCTTTCTGTGATTGAGCGCTGTGATGACTTTGTTCATGGAATTATGACATTCTATTAAAAGGCACCACGCATGCAATTTTTGATAATTTTTTAATGTGCTGTCAGAAGTTTTAGTTCTCTAATTTATGTCATGGTTTCCTTCATAGTTGTCGTGCGCAAGTGAATCCTGAAAGAAGCACTTTAAGTGCAACTGAAACCTGCTTCGCTTTAAAAGACAACCCACTTAGGCCCATTTACAACGGTTACGCTGTCTGGAGTACATGTCCTCAAAAATGGGAAGAAAACGAAACGCGAAAAAAATGTGAGAACGAAGATCAAAGTGAACTCCTGATAAGTTTGCCGGTTTTCGACGAAGACAATTTCAAAACGTATAAAAACATATTTTGTGCAAGATGTAATGGAGCTGTAAACACGACTTACTGGAGGCTTAGTTTTGTCTGCTCTTCATGGTTCAACTTTACCGCATCGAATATTTCCACTAATGTGAACACTTTGCTAAACAACTGTTCGCTGGACATATCACCGCAAGATTTCCAGCAAAGCTCATTGAAACGATGCATTCCTCGGTTTCAAGATTGTCAAGTAGTGAGTCAACAAAAAAACCAATCTCACTGCCAAATGGAGTGCCTGCGGTACGCTTTCCCAGTGTGTTTGAATTCGGCGGGAATACTACGTTTTCGAAACCCACAATGCGCATTGTGTAATGGCTTCAAACCTGTTGATCTCCAAAATGAATGTGAATCTGGGAGTGCTCCGAATCTTCCACCCTTGACCATTTTGTTTGATTTTACTTCCACGTCGAAATGCAAGATTCGGGTAGATGAGATAAAAGAGGGCGTGTTTCAACGGATTGAACGTACCGTAGTTTGTTCTGGTGATGAGTTGTATGATCCTTACGCTGCAAGCTGCAAAAAAGTTGTCTCACTTGAAGATTATGGCGACCGTCAGCTTGATAAGCGCAATAGCTCAGACTATTGGAATCCAAACTGTACTATTGTGACGTTTAACAAAACGGATTTCAAGCAGCTTCCCAACGGATCCATCTATTCGAGTCATTACAGGAAGACTTACAATAACAACACCTACAAATTTATTGACGATAAACTACTGTTATGTGTAAATCTTTCGAGGAACTTTACTGGTACAAATTTGAAGCGCGATTATCAGTGGACTGAGATCAATAGAGCCACGCCAGCATCACTGCAGCTTTTCACTTTTATTGGATCCATACTTTCGATGGTCTCTCTAATTCTTCTGCTTTTGACATACATCATGTTTACTGAGCTCCGCAACCTACCGGGGAAAATCATTATAAACTTGGCCATCTCTCTTCTGCTGCATCAGAGTTGTTTCGTTGCGGGAGGAGAGATTAAAGATCCCGAGACGTGTCTGTCAGTTGCAGTTCTACTCCATTTCTTTGTTCTCTCTTCTTTTACTTGGATGAGCGTAATGGCTTATGATGTGCATCGGATTTTTGCTCCGTTAAGTAAGTTCATTTTCCTGAAAGAGTCCTTGAAATTTTTTTCTGAAAAAGGGTACGAACCTAGTATATGTTTATCACTTGCATTACGAAGATGTGATGAAAATGAGACGTGCTTGGACAACATGCTTCACTGTTGCATCACCCCCTCCAGCCAGGAGCGGGTAATGCAACAGTGACGAAATTCCAGGGTGGGGTGGGTGTGAGGGTAACGGTTTAGGCATCTTGCGATGGTCTATCATCCCTTCGAGTAACCCTTGCAATGCTTGCAATTGCTTCATGGGAGAGAATCTTGGTAAGCCCTTCAAGAGTTAGTGTTCTCCCCAAAGTTTACTCTTATGAATAGACTTTACTCAGTCCCAATTCCTCGAGATGCTTGGACAAGATGCTTCACTGTTGCATCACCCCCTCCAGCCAGGAGCGGGTAATGCAGAAGTGACGAAATTCCAGGGTGGGGTGGGGGTTAGGGTAACGGTTTAGACATCTTGCGATGGTCTATCATCCCTTCGAGTAACCCTTGCAATGCTTGCAATTGCTTCATGGGAGAGAATCTTGGTAAGCCCTTCAAGAGGTAGTGTTCTCCCCAAAGTTTACTCTTATGAATAGACTTTACTCAGTCCCAATTCCTCGAGATATTTGAAAGACATTTCTGCCGCATAGCAGCCAGAGGGAGACGGAGAGAGAGAGAGATCCGTAGCAAGCGAGGTCCTTACTTCGCTGAAGACCTGATGAGTTCTATAGCTCAGTAACTTCCCGATTCAGCCCTCTAATAAATCACTAAGTTAATACTATAACCTACGTTGGTCTTAACGCACTTATCATTATTTCAAAAGAAGGATCGGGAGTTGCAGCGAATCTACATGATGGCGACAAGAAACGTCTTACGGTGTACTGTGTGTATGCCTGGGGAGTTCCGGCTGTGATTGTCGTCACATGTGTCGTAATTGATCATATACAAAGAGGAGCTATCGGATATGGTGAGTTTTTTGCATTGCTAAATTATTGATGCCATTGAGGTATAAACCATCATCGGAGCTCTCGTTGATTCTTTGTACGTAGGGAATGTTTATAAAATTAGTTATTGGCGAGTTCCTTGCATTTCTAAAGCATTGAGGGTTCAGAAAAATTGACCTTTGTTAAAGCTCTAGTTTATTGTTTTTGGTTAGGGAGTACGTTTCCATACCCATATGAGGGACCAATCATTTGAAATTTTTTTCGCTTCGGTGGTGACACGAAGGATTTTTGGGGGATCACATGGTCTTCTTTGGAAGGGGAACAGCCGTTGCTAACATAGTATGAAGGGTGGGACTATAGAAAACTGACTGCCAATTAACTACCAACGAGGGTGTGGGGGGGGGGGAGGGAAGGGAAGAGAAGGGAAGGGAAGGGAAGGGAAGTCAAAAGAATATTAGAGAGCCTTATTGGGAGAACAGGTCAAATTTCATTGTTTCCAAATCAAAATCCTTCAACATCTCACTTTGGCGATAGATTATGTGCGGTCTCAAAATACTATTTTCCTCTCTTACTAAAAACCTTTTGGTATTAAGAATTTGTGAATTTCTTATATTCACAATAGGACAAGGTAAAGAGGAATGTTTTATATCTCAGCCGCTGGCCAAGCTTTATTCGTTTGTTCTGCCCGTCGCTCTAGTCCTGCTCTTCAATCTATTCGCATTCGGACACACTGTGAGTCGCATCGTCAAAACACGAAAGGTATTTGCAGATTTCATCGACGTTTTTTCTTTTAACCACGTTTGACCCTTTAGTAGAAGAAGTTAAGTTAATGGAAAGATTTAACCGATATCAGTATGCATATTTTCGGTACCAAAGAAAAATGAAGTGATATTTTTTTTTTCGCACACGAGGCGCTAAGGAGCCAGGTTTAACTCGTTGGATTCAGTCCTACGGTACTGATGGACAGAGTTTCTGTTACAGTCAACAGCTTCTTTTGTTGATGATCATTTCCTTTATTCTCCTGACCTTAATATTTGATTTAGTGGTGACCCTGTGAGGAGAAATTAGATGCTTGTCACTCTCAAAAGTTGCCAGGTCAAAGTAACCGTCAATGGGAAATAGTACTCTTTCTTAGTGTTCAGGAAATACATGATGTATATCTTTATTGATATAACAAACAGCTGGAAAACTAAGTGGTAATTAGTAAATAATGTAACTTCTTGTAAATGTTTTTTTTTGTTAGAGCAGTTTTCAAAGAACTGTCGAAACCAAATAAATCCCAGCGACCAATCAGAACAAAGGTTAACATCATCCCTGTCCAATGAGAACTCAAAGTAGAAACAGGCAACCTGCTTAAAGCGCGGGAAAATTTGATTGGTTGAGATGGTGATAGCCAGTCCCAGAGCGAAGTAAAGCAAAACCAAAGCAATCTAGCTAGGATCACTTTGAAAAATGCTCTCAATATTTATTTCTTATTCTCTTAAAGGAAACTCAACAAATCACCCATCAGCGACAAAGCAACAGTGTGGCTGTAATTTGCGTCAAAATGGTGTCAGTTGTGGGCTTGACTTGGATTCTTGGAATTGTTGCGAATGTGAAGGCATTGTCGTTCTTATGGTACCCGTATGTGATTATGAACAGTCTTCAAGGTAGGTTTTCTTTTACCATTATATTTACTTCTTCTGTCTCTCCTCTTGGTATCCATCTCAGTGTCCTTGAAAAAGGTGGATATTTTCCATTGTCGTTTCGCGGCTTGGTAGATTTCCATCTCTATTCATCTTCACTTTGGTGAATATTTTGTAGTTATATTTGTGACAATTCTGTGCCACAAAATTTACTCGTGTACGTGGACATTCACACGGAGTTCATGCTTTTCTTACCGAAACATCTAAGCATTACTTGAGGTACATCACATTGCTATATGCCTAGACTTTCACTTAACAAAACGAGCACTGTGATTGATTGATTCTCGGTCACGTGCCCCTGATCTAGTTCAAGTCAAATGTATCCCGATCGGGATACAATTGCGCAGTTGTTGCCCGCGCACCGAATATAACCGCATGCTTTTGCCATATGATTGTTTAAGGGAAAGTCTAAATATATAACAAAGCACTTAATGTATGGTCCCGCGGGAAACTAATTAGTTTTGCCTTTCCTCGAGTCCTGGTGTTTCCCGAAACGAAGTTCAGGGAAACATCAGGACTCCCGGAAAAACAAAACTAACTGTTTCCCTCGGGACCATACATTAAGGGTATATCATTCTCAGGAGCCAGAGACCTTGAACTTAAAAAAAAATTAAATAGAGGAACAGTAGCTAAGGTGTAAAGAAGTTCTGTGGGTGTTTTATAAAATAAGCACGGTTTACCCGTCATCCTCCTACATTTCCTGAATTTTGCTCCTTTTCTTAATTAATAGGGCTATTTATTTTTCTGGCATTCGCTGTGAGTGGAAGAGCTCTAGAGTTGTGCAGAGTTAAACTAAACAAATCGACAAAGAAACCGCCAGCATTGAACCGAGACCAGATGCATTCCAACTGTACTCTGCAGTCCACTGCCAATGTAACTTGTGATTATCAAGATAAACGAGATACTTACATCTAAAAAAAAAGCAAAGACAACAAGTAGATGGATATTGCAGCCTTTAGTGTCGGGCGTGTCTAGTCAGATGTACCTAACTTAAAGTGACAAGCAGAACTAAAATGTGCTCAATTGAGGGCGCGTAAAGTTCGAATTGGTATTCGCACTGGTAATAATGATAATAATTTAGTGATAAAAACGAGAGAAAAAATATGAACGACGTTTCGACCGCTCCACGATCATTTTCAAGTTAGAGTTCATGAGTAAATTTCCGCATATATACGATTTCTGAAACAATAGAATGAAAGTAAAAACCAAGTATTTACATATAAACAATAAAGCTAATAACTAATAACAAAGTGCAAAAACGAGGTGTAGATAAGCGGTGAAAAGGATGAAAATTAATTAATATGAAGTGTTAAGCAAACAGCTTCGCGCGAATAGAATCGCTCTGTTTGTTCAATTTTGGCTTAAGGTCCCGAATAAAAAGCATTTCGAAAATCAAACAATCGAACTTGTTTGAGCATTTCCTCAGGACCCTAAAGTTCTATGCGATTTCACATGGTTCGATTCCATGTTCTCTTACCTGGTTGCCGATTACCGATCGTTTATGCTCCACACGTTGATGTAGGTGTCGGCTTGTAAAGTCGACATAATCTGTATCGCACAGATACACTTAAAGAGATATACAACGTTTTCCTAGTCGACAATTGGAGGTTTAAGTTCCTTAGCTTTGAGCTCATCTTTGATCTTGCGGCTTGTAAAGACAGAATGTACTTCGGTATTTATCTTCCGGCAAGGATCACTAAGTTGTTCGCGTAGTTTGTTTGCTGATCACAGATCCTTGAAGGGCAGGGGCACCCTAACGGGAATTTCACCTGCTTGTTGCGGGGGACGCGTGTAATGATAAAAAAAGGCGTGTAATGATAAAAAATAATAGTAATAATAACAATAATAATTATTATAGTAAAAACTTCATTTGGGGCACAGGTACATAATTTCAGCGCACTTTTCAAATGAAAGAAATAAAGAAATATATAACTTCTGAAAAAAAAACAATACAATAAACTTAATAACTGAGTAAGTAAAAATGTTTCGAGTTTCTTGAAAAAAAAAAAGCTTTTGCACTTTGATGTTTAATGGCAAGTAACTTCAAAGAGTTGGTACAGCTACGGAGAAAGACCGAGCTCCGCCTGTCTGGGTCTGATCGTCAGGTACTTCCAAAAACAGACCTCTCTTTGCATAACGAAGATTTACGGGTGGAGGCCTTTTTTTTCGGGAAAGAGGGGGAGATGGGAGTAATTAATTCCTTTTTGGTCTATACCTAACCCAAATAATTTTACACGAACGGCAAAGCAATAGGAAAACTGAGGAATTCTTTTTACCCCGGCTCCACTTAAGGTGGTAATATGAACAGTACAGTACAGATTAGGGGAGCATTTTACACCGTAACATCGGCATGCATATTCTCCATACTGTTATCGACTCATTTCCTCTGGCACTGGCAAGGAGAGTTTGTTGCAAAATGAAGAGATTCTTAAGTAGGTTGTTATTTTCGTTATTCTCGTGGCCTTCATATGTGAGTCAGGGTTGAAACTGTAAGCAGAAATTAGCTGCTAGACATTCCTAACGTTCAAAGGGTTAATATGTACAGGCTGAGCCGCATACAGCCTGAATGGCTAGTCTAAAAGGGTAGCCTACAATGAAAAGAAAGTTGTGATACGAGTGACACATTCGTATCGCACACCGGTGCATATCAAGAGTATATTCTCTTGTGCATATAAATCCACTTTTACAAGATAACTTGAACATAATAAAAAAAAGAAAACAGGAAAATAAGTAATAACAAGGAGTTAAGTAAATGACGCTAACTTGAATCAGAATTCGGAACTATATTGTGTTTGTTTCTCCCGATGATCTACATTGCGCTCACAATTTCTACGCAAAATAAGTAGAATTATTATCGTTAATCACTCATTTATACTTCCGTCAAACAATAGTTATCTATTGGAAAAAAAACCTTCTGTGAATTTATATTGATGTGCACTCCGAATTGTGATTGGGAATTTTAAAAACCGTTGTAACGTCCATCCCAGTCGTCCGCTGGGAAACGGTCGTTTCGTCTACGAGTAGTTTCGTTATATTAACGAACAGTTCGCAAACGTCTCGGAGCATTTCGCTGACGTCTCATATAGGTCCTTTGGCTAAAGTACTAGAGTCTTAACGGAGTTAGGTTGTTTCAATACAAACTGAAAGTTTATAAAAGGGGTAAGTTTCTAAAGAAACTGTGATACTGCGCCGGTGGAGGTAACAGCGTAAATTGATTTTATCAACTGAGTTGATATTGTAAATTGGCCACCGTGAAGGGTTTGAAAGCTGACGTTTCGAGTATTGGCCCTTTCGTTAGGACGAATGGTGGAATTGTGGATTATGTGTGTTTACATGCAGAAAGTGGAGCTACGCTACGCTATAGGTGGGAACATGGTTACGAGGAAAACAACAATAAATCAGTGGAATACTTCCATAGGTATCGTTGATAGCTATGGCATTAAGAGTACCGATTCAAAAGAGAAACTTTTGTTAAAGAGTTATGCAGCTTTCCGAGCTGCCTTAATGTAAGGAAAGGCCGCAGACTGCCATATATCGATTAGAATGAATATGAAGATTGAAGTGTCTAGCGACTGGTTTTGATGCGTCCTTGTCACTCCTTTCTACATCACGAAAGTTTTCTCGGAATCGTTTACCTAGTCGTCTTCTTGTTTTGCCAATGTATACCTTTTTGCAAAAAGTGCAAGTTATACAGTAGATGACATTAGCGGAGGTACATGTGAAGTGATCAGGAATCTTGATGGATCGTATGAAAAGATGAAGAGGGAAAAGGAAACTTATGGACAACCTAGGCCTCACGTACAACGTGCAGTCGAAGAGTTCCCATATAAAAAAACAGGCAGTGTAGGATAAGCACTAATGTTGTACCGTATAAAGTCAGACGTGTCAGTCGATTGAGGCCAGGTATGCTATTAGATAATTTAGTTTTCCGAGCTTTCGCCGATCTGCGGCATCATCAGGGAATGTAGATGGAATCTTTGAAGTGAAGAGTATATCAGGCAGAGGTGTTTGGCTAGATGGTAGAGGTTCAGCAGACAATAGGACAGAAACGTGACAGGTATGTAAATGCAGTAGAAATAGGTCTATGCAGGAAATAAATAGAGTCAGGGTAAATACTACAGTTAGAATTAAGGATCTTTGAGTTCAGAAAGCTCCTCCCTGATGATACCGTAGATCGACGAAAGCTCGGAAAACTAAATGATCGTAGCATACCTGGCTTCATTTGATTTACAATTCTGACTTCATAACACTATGCTACTCAAGGACAACATCCAACCTTGTACCGTCTGTTAACTGTACAGCATTTTATTTGTCACTTATTTGTACGAAGAAGACAAAACAAAGACGAGACGTTTGTGAATGACCTGAAACGTTTGTTAAACGAACTATGAAACGTCAACGAACTGACCTGAGACGTGTGCGAAATGATCTGAGAATTTGACGAGAACGACTCGTCGGCGAAGTATCAGCAATTTTTTCGTCCCTTGCGTTTCCGCATGACGACAGTTTACTGCTCAGTTCATTCCATAGCACTCTAATTTTCCCAAGGTGTGGTATCCTTCTTCGGGACGGAAACCGTGGTCATAATAGCTTCCCGTATCGCCAAATCTCAACTGAATGACGGGAAGATGGGACTTGTTTGTTAGAAGACCGCTGTCCATCCGCCAAGTCTGTTTATTATCATCGCAGTTACAGACTCACGACGGGTTAACAAACGAGCCGTTCTTTCCACAGGCGCAGCCATGATATACTGGACTTGCCCCATGAAAGTAGGTCATTTCTTCACCGTCACGTGAAACCCACCATGCATATTCATTCCTTCTAATCCCAGAGTCCAGGCACTCGTATTTGATGAACTGTTGACAGTTGGTGGAAAGTTCTGTTAGAACCTTCAATTGAGAAATGCTGACGGGGTTGTAATCGATGTCGAGGGAATATGAACCAACCGGCTCAAAACCATCTACATGTGTCCTGTTCTCGCTGTCATGACTGACAACTGTCACTCCAACACCACCTTTGTCAATCATGTTACAGAAAACAGGAAATGGATTCTCACCAAGAATACCGTCAGGATCAATGAAGTCATCACCACTGACGTCGCTGATGTTGACCTTTACTTTGGTGCAGGTTTCAGGGTAATTGACATAAATAATGGCATTTGTTTGAATTGAGCTGAATGCATTAGACGCACGGCAAGTGTATGTACCATTATGGGTGAAGTTAGCAGATGAAACTGTCAAGTTATTGGAGGAATCAATAACTACGCCTGAGGGTAATGACGAGGTGCCATTAAATACCCACGACATCGTTGGTGTCAGGTCGCTTAAGGCAGAACAAGGCAGCGTGAGACTTTCATCGGCCTTCACTGTTGCATTCGACGGCGATGGGGAATCTGAGAGTTGAATACACTTGGAGGTGAAGTGCAGATGATTTGCTGCCCCGAATGTTTGTGGCAGCACACAGATAGGAACCACTGTCTTGTGTAGAGACGTTCGACAGGGTTAGACTTCGTCCATTTACGAAGCTTCTTGAAGTAGGTAGCAGTCCTTCAGCCTTGCTCCATGTAACTGAATGTGGCAACGGATTACCAGTCGCGTTACAAGTCATGGAAACATTTCTACCCTCCACAGTTTCGATTCTATCAAGACGAACTTGTACTGATGGAAGTCCTGGAATCAAAAACAGCATTTCTTAATAAAGATCGCAAAGTCGGAAACTAAAATAATCATCTAATGCTTCCATGCAAATGACTTATTGTGTTCAATTTTACCGGCATTACTTGTGTTTTTCACTGTTCAGCAACAGCGTAAGATGTACAGTAGTCTACTAATTAACAATTGGTTTATGCTTTAGCGTGCACTATCGACTTATGGAGCACGCGGGAAGTTTGGAGAGCACGAGAGAAGCGTAAGAGTTGCCCGAGGCGATAGCCGAGGGCAACTCTAGCTTCATGAGTGCTTTCCCAACTTCCCACGTGCTCCATAACTCGATAGTGCACAGCTGAAAGCATGAACCAATTGTTTTAGAACATGGCCGGTGGAATTGTGCATCAAATCCGACGCGAAAAACGGACAACAATATCAGTTAAAGCGAATCGTGATGGTGCTGATGCCGAGTATCCTTTTCCTTTGTTTTTCTCTTTTTCTGTCTCATTTAAGAACTCTAGCCCAAGGGAAAAGGTCCAAACATTGTCTTCGTTTTCGGACTAGCAGGCCGAGTTTCTGTTTGTATCCATTATGTTCGCGAAATATATTATATTTCCCCGCGCTAAAAAAGGCCGCTCGCGCGAAAAAAAAAATTTCTGGCGAAGTCGGATTTGCTGACGCTATCAGCGTGCACTATCGGGATTTTGAGCACGCTTGCGTATAATGAATTTGATTGCGCGACTCTGCTAGCTATGTTCTAAAGTACTAACTGGTTTGCTTCTAAACAACCTCTGCGGAGACTTGTTGTAAATAAATAAACAGACGAATCAGTTGATCAACTTACCTTCATTACAGTTTTGTCCCATCAGCCCATTCCTGCACACACAATGATAACCTTTACGGAGAAAGCCAGTTTGACAACTCTGGGTAACTGGGCAAGGCTTTTTAAAACAAACGTTCTGTAAGATAAAGCATAAATTACTACTGTTTGGTCTAAGGTACGGTCGCAAAGCGTGTTTGGTTTTGATACAAAAATCATTTATGCACGACTGACACCAATGTATCTATGCACTTTTGCATTTAAATTGCATGCATGTATTGCGTCCATACACTCAGCCTCAGATGCAATCTTCATTCTTGGATCTATGCATTCATACGTCCAGGAAGTCGCTAAACGAGTTATCTAAGGAATCGTCTCTCAACTGTGCTTTCGTCACCGATCCAGGCAGGGATCAATGCATTTATCACCTATGCATCCACGTATGTATCAATGCATTGAATTTTTATCCTCTCATCCACGTACTCCATTATCGCTTTTATCTATTAATTTCCTGCCACGTGGATTTGGTATGGACCTTAATTCAGTACAAAGGCAATGGAGTTGCTATTAGGTATGGGTTCGAATCCCATCGATGCCTGGCCCCCGTTGTTTGCAAGTTGGACAAGGCTATACACTAAATAACTTGCTTTCCCTGTGACGGCATGGTGGGTTTTGGTCAAAACGTTTCCGCTGGATAGCATTTCATCCGTTGGATGGCGTTATCCGCACTTTGAACAGCTGGGCCTTGCATTTTATCAGGACTCTCCTCTGAGATTTCTCGAATTACATCCCAGAGTTCGGATAACGGCGGCTCACCCTCACCTTAAATGATTTGTAAATAGTTCCATCTCTGTATCTCATATTCAATGGATGAGCAACATCATCGGAATCACTCAATTCACTCAAATATGTCCCATCCGGAAGAGGTTTTTGTGATGAAATTTTGTGGGCCGAGGTTTTAGATTGTATCATATACAGTTATTCTCCGCGTAACAATTCACTTCGCAGGCACTGGCTCATTCTGTCTCCATGGTCTTGAACACGTGACCAATTAGAAAGAAGCCCGTGACTGCCAGATTCATCTCCAGTTGTCGACAATCTTCGTCTAAGACAAAATATAGGATGGGATAACACATTGCAAATGTCTCGAAGAGCTTACAATTATAATCAATCTTATAACTCCCTGTCATGTGCGAAGGCAGACAGGGATGAGCCGGTTACATATCATTTTCCAAATTTTGAGCTTTATGAAGTAATGAATGAGGAATATCAAAGTTTTCTAAATGTTATGTTTTGAATTAATAAATAGGAAGTACTGTGGAAAAGAAAGAGTAAAAAATTGCAAATTTAAAGATCAATCCACCACTGGCAGACAAGTCTAAACAGAAATAGTATTAAAACACGTCCCTGGTTGGGGAAGGCGGGACAGGAGACCGTGGGCAATATGAGATTGTCATCCCTACCCCCTCTCCCTTTACGTTTCATGCCACATAAATGTAATAGCGCTAAAATTTTAGGAGTTAAACTCAAATATAGGGCAAGGAAATCTGTCTTTACATTTGAAACGGTCTGCAAACAAATGAACTATTTTTGAAAGTCGTTAAATTAAAAGCGATTGTAACTTTGTTGCAATTGTTTTCAAGAACACATTTTTTTTTAATCATTATTAATCTGGCTCATTAAAACGTTAAAATTGAAAGGTCGTTTTAGAACACCGTTTAAGATGAAACGTTACGTAGCCTGAATTTAAGCCGGCAAATAATCTGATCAGAGAGGTCGAACAAGATTTGTGATGAGTAGTTTCGAAAAAATTAAAGCCTTGAGTGGTGTTTATGCCACTTTACTCACCTTGCTGGAATGCAGCATAAATACACGTCAGAATTAAAGATAAAAGCAGTACCGATAATTTCATTGTTGAGAACTTCATTTCTCTTCGTTTTGTGAATTTGCCTCTATAACAGTGCGTGCAATGGCAAAATGAAAAGTTAGCAGTGTTAGCTCTGGACAGTTCTCTTTTCAACCAGTTGTGAAATATTTATGGAGTAGTCATTCGTTGTCGCAGTAAGACCCTTGCCTTTATGATGATTTTGGTATTCATAACTTCCTTTTTCGAGAAAAATACACATCGCTGGAAAAAGGCAAATATCCCGACCACGTCTAAGCATTCATGAGCAATTTCCCGTTAAGAGAACATTACGGAAAATTTCATTCTAACACCTCAATAATTTTTAAGGTTTCTGGAGATAAATCAGTATGTTGATTTTAGCGAAAAACAGCTGCCAAATTGGAATGAAGTCCATATTCGGTTTCTTTTATCAATTAATGTTACACAGTTAATTTTAATCAAGAACAGCATTAAGGCATTTACTTACAGCAAATAAACGCTTTTTGGTTGAGAAAACCATGGCTAAAGTCTTCAAGTAACTTGATTGGAAATTGCATGAATAACAATGTGGAACTTCGAACACAGCTTGAAGTCTGAGTTGATGTTGAACGTAAAATAGTGAAATACAATAGAGGACGAAATGTTTTTGTTAAACATGTAGATAAACATGCGATATTAGCTGTCCCGTAGAGAACTCTCTCAAAAAAATTATTAAAGTTAATGATGTCCATAATTATATTTACACTGCATGTGTCTATGCAGTGTAGGTATAGCTATCAGAAAAAACAACGGCTTAAATTGATTTATTATCCCTGCTTATGGGACGAATCATAATCTTTGTAAATGTTCAAAAAACAGTTTGTCGTTTTCGAGTCCTTTATTCATAGAGTCCAGTCCTTCATTCATAGAGTCCAGTCCTTCATTCATAGAGTTGTGCAATTCACTCGCATCGTGCGCAGCGAAGCCCCTTACTTATAAAACATGGCGGAGGGAAAATCTATTTTCTCAACAATCAAATTCAAGTGTCAAGTTTGTTAGTAGCATTTCAGTTTTCCAAGTGTGTGATATCCTTCCTCGTTAATCGCACCAGTGTCACCGAATCTCAACTGAATAACAGGAAGGTCGGATTTGATGGTCAAAAAACCGCTGTCCTCCCGCCATTCATTATCGTTGGCGTCACAGTTACAAGGCCATTTTTGAGTCGGACAGGTGTTAGTCACGTCACATGCACATCCTTCAGTAGCTCCTCCCCAGTAGGTTTTTTTTTCACCGTCACGTGACACCCACCAACTAATTCGACCTAGACGCATTGCAGCATGATGGCATTCATATTTAATGAACTGTTTGCAGCTATTTGAGGTTTCTATCAATCCTTTGATTTGGGAGAGGCTGCTGTCGTAGTACTGAATGCCACGGCGGTAGCCACCAGGTGAATCCCTTCCATTGACGTGGAATCTATCCTCACTGTCATGACTGATAATTGTCACTCCAATACCTCTTTTGTCAGTCATGTTACAGTAAACAGGAAATGGATCCTCGCCAAGAACACCGTCAGGATCAATCACGTAATCGCCACTCACGTCACTGATGTCTGTCTTCACTTTGGCGCAGGTTTCAGGATATTTGACGTAAACGGTGACACTCGTTTGAATAAAATTGAGCGAATTAGTCGCACTGCAAGTGTAGGTACCACCATGGGTGAAATTGGCGGAGGAAACGATCAAGTTATTTGAGGAACCAATTCTTGCATCAGGAGGTAGCGAGACGGTCCCTTTATACATCCACGACATCGTTGGCGTGAGATCGCTTTCAGCGGAACACGGAAGGCTAAGAACTTCATCAGCCTTCACTGTTACATTCAACGGGGGTTTGACGATGAACTTGAGAGCTGAATAGACTTTAAGTCGCGTGGAGGATGACTTTGCACCCCAGATGTTTGTTGCAGCACACACATATGAGCCAGTATCTTGTTTGGTGACGTTTTCCAAAGTTAGATTTACTCCTCGGACGATACTTCTTTTGGAAGGAAGACTTTCTTGAGACCTGCTCCACTTAACTAAGTGTGGAGGAGGAGTACTGATAATATTACACATCATGAAGACTTCTTTGCCTTCCTCAGTCTCGATAAAATCAGGAAGCACTTGCACGGATGGAGGTGCTATAATTTTCACAATTAAAAACAAAATAAAATGAGAACTCTTTATTTCCAAAAAACAAAACATATTACATTAAATATTAAACTTGAATAAGGGGAATAATATGGTAAAACACGGGTGGATCCTTTGATACAAGATACCTTCGGTACAGTTTCTTCCAAAGAGTCCATTGCTGCAAACACAGCGATAACCTTTGCTGCCGAATCCTGTTTGACATCGATGGATCGCAGGACAGGGATTACTTGAACAAAGGTTCTGTGAAATACAGGAAGGTTTTATTTGCATTGGTTCAGATTGCACGAAACGAGAAAGTATAGTCCTTAATTTGCCGTTTTTATTAGTAACTGTTGTTATTCGACATTACACCCACGAAGGGGTTACACGATGAAGCATAACAATATGTTATACATGGACTTGGACGACATGGGATAACATGACATGACATATCCAAAATGGAACGAGGTGACAATGTATGGAGTGCATCAAATAATATGGCATTGCATGACATGACCCAACATGCTGCAATATAGCAAAACATGACGTTAGTGAGAAGAGAATTTAAAAAGAATTTGAGAAGAATTTGCTACCTTTCTCTAAAATCAAAAAATGGTTAGATATTCTAGACTTCTCGGATAGGGACGGGTAAATGGAGGTCCCGTCTCCTTCAGGGTTGGGGGCAGGAGACGTTAATTTCCCACACACGAGATTACTGTGTGATGGATGTCCTCCCCTGGGGTGGGACGAGTGGGTTTACTGGGCCCACTGTGATTGGCGCAAGCTGTTGCGGTGTCCCTGCTTGTCGGCGAAGCTAATAAATTAGAAGTGACATACCCTGACGTGACATGACAAAAATGACACGAAAAAAAATGAAACGGCGTAAGATGATGATACATGACATGACTCGCACGGAAATATAGCAAAGGATATCATGATCTGAAATTGGATGAGATGACAAAACAGGAGAGAAGGAACAACCTTATGCGATATGATATTACATGATATAATCTGGCGTGACATGAACATGTGGCGTAACAAAAGAGGACAGAAGGAACAACCTTATGCGATATCGTATTACATGATATAATGTGGCGTGACATGAACGTGTGGCGTAACAAAAGAGGACAGAAGGAACAACCTTATGCGATATCGTATTACATGATATAATGTGGCGTGACATGAACATGTGGCGTGACAAAAGAGGACAGAGGGAACAACCTTATGCGATATCGTATTACATGATATAATGTGGCGTGACATGAAATGACATGGCATGACATTATTTGTAATCGTGTGACATGACACTTCTGGAATGCTATTGGGTGGCACGACAAGACGTGAAATCGTACGAAACGTCACGCTTCATGTATACGGCATGGCATGTATTTTGTGGTATATTTAGCTTTGAAAATTCTGTCTGATGATATGTAAATACACTACCGAACATACAACCTGGCTTACCTGAAATGATTTATAGACAGCTCCTTCTTCGAATTTGACATCCAAGGGATGTATTTTGTCAGTAGAATTACTCAGTTCACATAGATACCTTCCGTCTGGATACTGTGGTTGTCTAAGGTTGCACGAGACACAATCAGCATCCATAAAACAGTTCACTTTACAAGCGCTGGCTGATTCTATCTCCAGTTTCCTGAACACGTGATTTTCCAGGTAGAAGTCGTGGATCGAAGGATTCATTTTAACTTCTCGACAGTGCCCTAAAAATGAATGAATAAAGACTTATTGGTCAGACACCGCACCACTCGTCCGCGTGTGCCAAGCTTACCTCATGAATTATGAGTTAAACAGAACGATAAAAGATTTTTCATTCGGCTCGGCGAGCAAATGATGAAGAACTTTTGGCTCTCGAATTGACATTATTGCTCTGACTCATCTCAGCCGATTTCTCAGGGCTTAGACTTTTTAGACAATTCAGAATTTCACCAAAATAATTTAATGGGTGGTTGTAATAAATGAGTGGTTATTGATTATGAAGAAGGTGGTTATAATAAATAAATACGTTCTTCTCGAGAGAACGAGCTCATTCATTCCTAACTGCTAAGATTTGGGAGTGTAGATAACCCTGAAATGGAACAGGTCGTCCTGTCAGACCAATAATTCTTCAGCATTGTTGATCTTTCAGTCAACATGTATCACCATATTAAACTGTTTCCCCACTGCGATGGACATTTGTTTTTGTCGGTTCCAGCCTGGCGCGGCCGCTAACCCAGATGCCCTCCTGAGCAAATTTTCAAAATGGCGGACAAGCCAAAGAGATAGATAAGAGAACCAAAGCGATTCTGCAACGAATACTTAGCATACACCCCTGTTAAAAAGGTCATTTCACAGAGAAAAGATACAAAATTGTATGATGTTGAAGTCACGGAGGTTGACAAACCCAACAAGAGACTGAAAATTCACTACATTGGCTACAGTACACGCTTCGATGAGTGGAGACCCTTCGGGGTTCTATCCTCGTGTACCGGTTCACAAGAGCCAATACAAAAGACCAAACAATACACAATAGCTAACCGATAAATCCTAAACAAAGAAAGAACAATGGTAATTCCCATGTGAACCGATACACCAGGACAGAACCCCCTTCGGGGACGGTGAAGCATCTGAATATTTTCCTTCGAAATTGTATAGATTAGGAGGCTGCAACAAAAATTTATTGGACGACGTTTAGGGTAAAAACAGCAATCTAACCTGAAAAAAATATATTTATTCCGACTCTTTAGGAAAATAACTTTACAAATCTTACTTGTTTGTCTCGTAAGTCGACGATGGTGAAGCGCTTTCCAAGCTACCCGATTCTTCTCCCACTGCTTTCACGCTTATAAAACAGGAAACGAGCAAAAGCAGGAAGGTGTGGCTGTTTTGACTAGCCATTTGACGAGGTTCAGTCTGCTCCTTGTTCGACAATTTACATATCAAAACAAAGGAAATTTGTTCCTCTCTTTGATTTTGGCGGTACATATTCAATTTGCGCTTGCGTAAGAGAGAAATCGCCCAAGACTCCTTGCTCGGTCTTGTTTTGACCACGAACGCCTTCTTAATTTTGACGGACCCGCTCGGGAAAAGGTGAAAATGACGAGGGAAAAACTTTACTTTGTAGTACGAAAATACACAAAATGGAAAGCCATGATATTACAGTTCAATATTTCGGTGGTACATTGTTAACTTTTTATACAGAGAGTCGTCAAGATGATATAACATCCAAAAATCGCACTCGATTTGAGTGGGCCGATGAAGTGGGCGTGGTCACGAAATTCAGTAAGAGACTATTTGTACCCCGTGAGTTTGATATGTTGAGTTTACGAGGAAGTGATGATTCGAAGTGGTTGGGTTCCCTTGCTTCTTTTTCATCATTCTAAAAACTTTTTAGCATAATTTTGCAACCAGTTCTTATGCAAGTAATTGACTTTTTTCATCAGTAGTTACTCATACAGGCAGTCTGCTGAGATAACGTGTAGTTTCCACTAATTGAAAAGGAGGATCAAGTTTCGATTAAAACGTAAATGACGGGCAAAACGTATAGTTGTAATAACGTGCATTTACATTTGAGCACAGCATTGGACTCGCAAGCTCACCTTTACTCGACGCCAAGCAATTTCTCCCCAAAAGTGTGAATAGGAACACAACTTGAAACGTTTTCATGATCCCTCTAAGTTATGTTTTTGAAACGATTTGTTCCGAACTGAATGATTCATCTCACCACCTGCTGTCTATGTAAAAATTGGCTTTTTTCCATTTTTCCTCAAAATGGGTCAGTTCTTTTTATTAACTTTTCTCGAAAACAGAGAATAATGAATCTTCCTTCAGTATCATAGGTTACCAAATATTTATGGGGAAAAGAAACCTTTACCTATTAGCGTCAAAGTATGACTGAGCGGTTTCCAGTTTTGAAAAGCTCGCGAAATTTCTAGTTTCCAATCAAAGAAAGGAAAAATAAAGACCAATTACCCACAGCTTGAGGGCGGCTTGTTTTTACGGCCCGAAACAAATGTTGGTAATTGAAATGCGAATTTCAGTTTTTGACTTTGTTCTCTACAATATCGATCTTTTATAAGGACAACGTACTTGAAACTTCAAGCAATGGGCGATATAAGCACGAATCAGTTGCCTTAAGCTAAGCGAATGTTCTATAATTTTGCTTTAAAAAGGGAGATATTGAGCGAAAAAATTGAAATAAACATCATCGGTGATAAGCGATACAAATCTCTATTTTCCATCAAAGATAATTCCTTCGCACTGTGGCCAACAGATAATTTAAAATACATTCTAATAGTGATGCTTTAATGCATGCGATGCTTTAATGTGACAGCGTGATGCTGTTAGTGAGCTTCTATGTGCTAGCTGATGTTTGGCTGTGTAGCCACGTGATGTGGTTCCACTCAATACCAACTAATTGACCCTTGCTCACCATAGAGTCTCCTGTAGCTCAGTGGTTAGAGCATCCGACTAGATCACGGAGGGTCGGGGGTTCAAATCCCATCTGGAAACTCGATTTTTCTCTTATATTAAAAATTGTTTATTTCATCTTTACATGCTTACTTTGGGGGCTGGTTGGCTGCATGTGATGCTTTAATGTGACATCGTGATGCTGTTAGTGAGCTTCTATGCCCTAGCTGATGTTTGGCTGTGTAGCCACGTGATGTGGTTCCAGTAATTAGCCATTTTCAAAACGAGCGGCGGTCTGGGTACGATTTGCCACCCTAGAGGCTCTTGGGATCGTTTGGAGGGACAGCAAGAACATGGTGGACAAGAGCAATGCAACCGTGCGAGACGCTCTCAAGGTTATTCTGACAGAAGAAGATATACCTGGTGCAAAAATTCCTCGCGAAACTGTAGAACAATGTAGCGTCGTTCAATTGAAAAGGTGGTTGCTGTGCAGGGGAGCAAAGACTACGGGAAATAAGAAAGCATTGATAACAAGGTAGGTTCACTCGAGGTGTATATTTTCATTTAGTGGTGTACATATGAGCTTAAATTATATCGAAGGAGAAATTGTGTCGTTTTATTTTGTTTCATTCCAGTCATATATCATGTTCATATTTTTCAGAGTTCAAGATTACATTAAGCATGGACTAGACGTTAAATATCTCCGTGATCCAGACGGTGGACTACACCTTCTCCGCAAGAAGGCTCAACTTGGAGTGCTGGAGGAGGAAGAGCCGCAGCTCAACCAATTCTTTCCAAAAGAAGGATACAAACCTGATTTTAAAGATTTGCCTAAGATAGCTTTTGGAACCGTTTGGCAGTTTATGATTGAAGGAGTTGAAAGTAAAAAACAACTTTCCACTGCAAAGCCCCTAGTCAAGGGATTTAACTTCTTCAAGTCAGGGCATGTTTTATACATTGGACATCTGCACCAAAATGGAAAACATTATGTAAAAAGCCAAGTTCTGCCATCGATGAAAAAAGATAAAGTATACTCTTGTTTTCTGTTAATGTCATCCATAGGTTGTGTGTTAAAAGCACACTGTAAGTGTCCTGCTGGTATTGATGGCCGTTGTAACCATGTGGCATCTACATTGTTTGCCCTTGAACAAAGCTTTAAGGAGACGAAAAGGAAAAATTCGGATGCAGCTGAGTCCTGCACATCTAAGCCTTGTAAATGGAATGTGCCAGGGAAACGCAAGGGTCCAGTGACACCTATCTCTGAGATGAGCTTTGTCAAACATGATTATGCTAAAGAAAAGAAAGCAAAAAGGCCAAAGCTAGCCTCATGTCCAGCACAGAATGGTACCTGTGTATCAGAAAAAAAAGTCTGGCCAAGTGAAAGATTACAAAACTTCCATAAATCTTTAAAAGAATATCAAATGAAATCTGGGAGAGCTGTTGGATGGACACATATTCTTCCTCAAAAGGTAAATAATCTGGAAGAGCCACTCATCTCACCCATCAAATGTCATCCAATATCAGCTGATGAACTAAGAGTGAGATTTGAGAAAGTGAAGAGGAACATTAATTTTGATGAAGAAAAAATAAAGAAAGTAGAAGAGCAAACACGAGGGCAGTCAAACTCAAATTTGTGGCATCATCACAGGCAGCCCAGGATTACTGCTACAAATTGTTACAGAATAGCTGTGCAAAGGGAAACAACATCACCAACAAAAATCATCCAAGATGTCCTTGGTTACAAAAAACCATTTCAGAGTAAATACATGCAAGAAGGACTTGAAATGGAGGACAGGATCATAGCTGCTTACAAATTATTAAAGCAGGGGGAAGGGGTTACTGATATATCCGTAGAAAAATGTGGCTTTTTCATTTCCAAGCATCATGGGTTACTCGGAGCAAGTCCAGACGGATTAGTGTGTGACCCTTCTGCAGAAGACAGTAAGGGTCTTCTTGAAGTGAAATATATTCAGATGGAAAAGCAAGAAAGTCTGGAGGAGGCTCTGCTCCGAAAAGGAATTTGCAAGAAGTTTGAGGAATCTGTGATTTTGAACTCAAGACACAAATATTATTTTCAAGTACAACAGGCAATGTTTGTGGCAGAGCAAAAATGGACTGACTTTGTGGTTATGGGAACAGCCTCTTCCACACCTTTTTGTGAGAGAGTTTATTTCTCACAAGAACACTGGGATAGAATATTCCCAAAACTTGAATCATTTTTTAACTGCTGGATTGTACCAGAACTTTCATATCCTTGTGTGAAATATGGGCTCCCCAAAATTGATGCGCGCATGTTTTGAGAGCTTTTTGTTTTAAGAGTTTTATTCTTTTTCATCTACTAGAAAACTTATAACTGAAGTTGTATTTCTTAACATGTCCAATGTTGAATAATATCATTATACTATACGCTGCATGTTTTGGCAAACCTAGATTTAAATGTGTAGTCAAAGCATTTGCAATGCTAAACCTAAAATGCAAATGACCCAACCTACTATCATTGTGTGATGTAGCTGCTCCCCAAAGTAAGCTGAATTTGAATCACTCATTTGACTCCAATTTCAATACCAATATTATTGTTTGGTCCAAACAAAATTTATTTCATTACACCATTTAATGAAAGTTATTGCAATATGAATGTTTTCGTGTTTCATCATCAACATGTGTCATGACAGTTAACAATATTACATGATAATTTTTAATTTATAAGAGGGGGTTGAAAATTTGACAAAGCACCGACCACTACAAGCATGTCTGATGCAATAGGTGCAATAGTAATTGGTATCTTATGGTCGAAGATGTGCCAGTTCTTTATACGTTCCATGAGCCGCTCCACATGAACTCTTAGGCTAGCAACCACCTTGTTGTGATTTGTTTCATTTGTGGAAAACTGTATCTTCTGTTCTAAAAATTTTGGTATAACAAGGCTTGCACCAACAGAAGCTAATTCATCCTGACAATTGAACCCTTTGTCAGCCAGTACCTGGTCACCAGGATTTAGTCTGTCTAGAAAACCACTAAGAACAGTTATTTCCTTATCTGAGGTTGAACCAGGAAATAAGTCACTCACAAAACATAAAACACCGCTTGGCGTTATGCCCAACAGTGATTTCATGGTGGTTCTTGACTTGTATGATGAAAAACAGGTAGACTGTGAATCAAGAGCAGATGGCCTCTCCATTTCAAATTCCGTGCAATCGACAATGACTGTTACGTTAGGCAACAGTTTCTTAAAACTGTCAGGCCTATAACATTGAAGTACTTCTCTTGGGGGGATGATGATAAGAGGTTCAAATTCCCTCCTCAAAAATGGAATCCAGGCATTTACAATCTTAGAGACAGTTGATCTTGAAACCAAAAATCGATGAGCAAGATCATTCTCAAACAAACCCAGCCTCAAGCGCAGCATAACAAGGGTAAACTCCTGGAATTTAGTAAGTACTCTGGGTCTCCCAACATTACCGTTCGTGGTGGTCCTTTTGTGCCCATAATTAATATTGCTAGAGGCTTGTTCTACAGTTTTGTAACAAAGAATAAAAGCATTGTAATCGGGAAAGCCGGTGTAGAATGCAATATCATCATCTTTATCTTTAAATTTGCTTATGTCAAATCTATTGTTATCTAAAGCATGCTTCAAGCTTTCGATTTCCTTTTGTAATTTGCTGTTCACCTCTTTTATGTTGTTGTTTTCTTTCTCCAACTGCTGAATCTCTCCCTTAAGCTTAACAATTTCTTGTTCTCTTGTTTGCATTCTGTTGTATAAACTGTTTAGTTGGTCTCCAGTAAGTAACGTTTGCATTTCCACACTGGTACTGGTGTCAGCATTAACATTCATATTTTCTGTCTGTTCTTCAAATTTAAAGTTCGCTTCCTGTGGTAATTGAGCAAGTGCTGTTTTTCTTTTTTTGGTTTGCTCTATTTTCTGTACATCTTCGAAACTGGCCCTCTTGCGTTCTCTACGTTGAGCTGTCGGTTTTGTCCATGGAAAAATTGAAGGCAAGTGCGTTCTGCTAAGTTTTTCTCCTCCATCGAAATGAACTGAGCAAATCCGCGTACTCGTAGAATCTAATTTCAGAGTCTCGTTCCTCATAAGAACCACGTACTTTCTACGTATATGAGGGTCTTTTGGAATTCTATAATACTGAAGGTTAGGTGCATTTCTGTAACTATTAGTGCAGCCTGGAATACAGCAGTTATAGTGTGCCATGTTTGTCACACGTCAGCTGTGCGTTTGTTTACCTTCACGCTGTCCCTCCAAACGATCCCAAGAGCCTTTATGGTGGCAAATCGTACCCAGACCGCCGCTCGTTTTGAAAATGGCTAATTGACCCTTGCTCACCATAGAGTCTCCTGTAGCTCAATGGTTAGAGCATCCAACTAGATCACGGAGGGTCGGGGGTTCAAATCCCATCTGGAAGCTCGATTTTTCTCTCATATTAAAAATTTCTTATTTCATTCTAACAGTTAGCGTCAAAAAATTGCCAAAACCCTAACTGAATGGAGAAAAACCCGCTGGCTTTTACGAGCGTGGTCAATGAGCCGAACCATGGGACTACCCAGAAAAAAATTCATGTGATGGTCAAGAAGACCTGAAACAATTCGAACCTCGAATTTCCTAATCTCAAATCCAACGTTTCTCCAATTATAAAGGCTGATAGTTTCGAAAGAAACTGTTTGGGGCTTCGTCGGTGGGAGTAACGAAATAATTTGGATATATCAACAAAGTTGAAATGGTAAATTGGCCACCGTAATGATTACAAAAGCTGACGTTTCGAGCGTTAGCCCTAAAAGCACACACAACCCACAATTCCTCTATTCGCTCCGACGAAGGGCTAACGCTCGAAACGTCAGCTTTTGTAATCATTACGGTGGCCAATTTACCATTTCAACTTTGTTGATATATCCAAATTGTTTCTCCAATTAGCCAAGCTTAACGCCGATCGCTGCGAAGTAAAAGAGAAAATTAAATACGAAATAGTAAATGGTGCGAGAAAATTAATTCCTTCCAGAAACGACAAAATAAACATACTAAATTTAGTCTTCCAGTGTTTCTTCTGGCCAGGAGGTCTTTCACTCGAGAAAATAAAAACAGAATTGTTTTCTCTGGTAAAAAATATTTGGTGAGTAGCCAGCCATGTTAAAAATTCTCGTAAAAAGAATGAAAAAGTTGACACTGGCTAAAAATATATTTTTCTAAAAAATCTTAATGTTTTGGTATACCCTTGATAAAACAACTTTAAGATTTTTTAGAGCCATTAAGAATTTTCTAGAGATTATTGTTACATTTAAAAAATCCCTTCGAGATTTAGTATTATCACGCATCGTGTACCTATACCTTGCAGGACGCCGTTCAGGACATTTGCATTTTTTATCTTTGCTAAAGAAAGCAACAGTATTAGCCGAAACGTCCAGAACAATATATTTATAGCCAGTGTCAACTTTTTAATTCCTTTTACAAAAATTTCTTCCGTTAATGTAAAGCACTTTTATCTGTGATGTTTGTTTTATATTTGTACTCAAACTATAATGCATATGGTCTTTGGCACAAGAATTTTTTGTTCGCATTTTTGTAAGCCATCATTCCTTCTCTCTCCCATTAAAAGAAGCTATTTAGCTGTTTAGCATCAGACAAAACTTTTTACACTGTTCTCCAGTCTCAAACCTGCCCACTGTCAACCTCGTTTCAAGGCTGATGGGTAAAAAACGCTACCTACATACATACATACATACATACATTCATTCATTCATACATACATATATACATACATTCATCCTTTATTTGGTAAAGCAGGTTGAATAAATGGAAGCTATTGCTGATGTGGACCTGCTATCTACTTTACACTATAATAAATTTACATCTAAAAGTATATCCTAATATTAATAATTATAAATACTAATAATACATAAAGAAATATATAAGCTTGAAATGACTGTATAAATAGATATATAAATTGCAATTAAATTACGCAATTTAGACAAGACAAATGGAAAGTAAAAGGAAGATTAATCAAAATGACAAATAATAAACTAAATGTTAATAATATATAAATTCATCACTATTATTACTGGTTGCAGTACAGATTGTGCCAGAAGTAATTTGGTCAATGCAGTTTGAGAATTTCTTAATGTTAGCCTTGAATGAAGATAACTAGGCTTAGACTTTGACTGGCTCGGTAGACAATTCCAAACGATACTAGAACGATGAGTAAACGAATCATGTAAGGCTTTGGATTTAGAGCACATAAGTTCCAATCTTACATTATCTCTTATATTATATGGAATTCTGTACTTTATAAATAAATTATTGATGTCATCAGGAGCTAAGTTATTGAAAGCCTGGTATGCAAAACATAAAATGTAGAGATGTCCATTTTGCCATGCTGAGTACTTCATAGCGGGGCTCCCACGCGCGCTTCGCGCGCGTAGGGCAGAGCCCCATACCCATGGAATATGATCAACCTCTTTTCGTTTGGTTGTCACGTGACTAACCGAGCGTACGCTCGTACGTACGTACGTACCCTCTGTCATGTATGCTATCACGAAAATACCATATGATCAAATTTGAAAATATGGCGTCCGCGCGGCCGACCCTCAAATTTTTCAGGTCGGAGTTTTCGTTCATTTGCGATCGAGTTAGACCTTGTGGAACTCAGAATGTAAAGTAACAATGCTATAGAATGCTCTGCTCGGAAAAGAATGGATATCAAGGTCTTAAAGTTGACAGATCGAATAAGCTCTCGAGTCAACGACACTACGATTCTCTAAGGCGATGCGAATTATGGACGTAAAGTGAGAACCGAACTTTCGGACCTCAAGCAGGGCCTGGCGACAATTTGACGACTCGATGGTCCGGTAAATATTATGTTCGAGTAACAATGTGTTCACAAAGTATTGTTTAATAGAAGATTTTGCGTCAAATCGAGGTTTTTTCAGAATTTTCAACATAACGCTGCGCAATTTCTGGCCTTGAAGGCAAGTAAACAAGGGTCTAAGCATGATGAATTTTACCGCCGGGCTTTGTACACGTAAGAAATTCGTTAGTTTTCCACTTATAACAGCAAATCAAAAACTGTTTTGAATAAATATGTCGTCCCGAAATATTTCTTGGCCATTTTAGTCTTGCTTCCTATTGATAGATTCCATGGAACTTGAGATCTCTTCAATCACGGACAAATTCGCATATTCCATTTTGAAATTTGATCCACATGCCATTTGCACACATGCGAAAATATTTAGCGATTTTTATCTTTCATCTTGATTTTTGAGTTAAAACGTAATATGCACCTATCGCTTTTTGGTCGGAAATAAGTTCTTTAATGCGGTCTTCTTTCACTGGAGCTTGTTTTTCGGAAAATATGATCTTTTAAAAATTTACTGCGCATTGCGTTTGCTTTCTTGGTTTCTTCAAAATTTTGACTTTTCACAGGCACTGAAGAACGAGGATAATAGTTACGAAAACAAAAGTCTCAGGGGGCTACGTGCAGTTTAAACAACAGATTTTCAGTTGAGATAGAATCCTAAAAAACGGATTATCTTTCGGTGAACTTGCGTCACCAAAAATCCACACATTATGGAAACTAGGTGTAAATCGTTCATAGAATTAACGACTTTGTAAAATTTTGCAATCGGGTCTACGTGCCTGTTAGTCAGAGCCTTGAGCGACACTTTTCAGTTTAGAGTACTAGCATTTAAAGATGTGTTTCTAAGATAATAAGATATTTCAACAGGTTGAAAAACGAAGGTCAAATATCAAGGGAAAAGTAAATGATAAGCGACACGCACAGTTAGGTGCATACATGTTTTCGAATAGCGCGAACTGCATAAAACTCACAGGCTCACCTTTGTTCGACGCCAAGCAATTTTCCCCCAAAAGTGCAAGTAGAAACAGAACTTGAAACATTTCCATAATCTCGCAGAGTTTTCTGTTTGGAACGGTATCGAGTGTCAATAGCGAAAAAAATTCATCTTGCATGCACTCTTGCATAGGAAGTGCAAGAAAGTCGCTGTTATTGTCACTTTTGTTTGCGTACCCTTTCGGCCGTCACAACAGTGAATAAATCAATTTATCACCTGCTATCAATAAGAATGCATGGCAATTGGAAAAACGTCAAATTTTACAAGCAAAGCCAACCTCTTTTTTTCGGCTTTACCTTTTGAAATTTTATCAAGCTGTACCGTACAGGCCTGATTTTCGCTATTGCATAAATAGCGCTCTCTACTGCGAGGATCGTGCACCATACGTATCTATAACCGCAGTTCAAAATATGTGAAATTCATATATTCATGTGAGCTGTACTTAATTAGTAACCAGGTACCGGTGTCGGACTGTCTAAGACAGAGTAACTAAATGTTTCTTTTTGTTTTAATTATGTAATGTGCCTCATTTCACAGGGGAAAAGAAGAAAAGAGACAAATTACACACAACTTGAAATCATAAATATTTATACAACCTGAAACATAAATAAAGATAATTACGTTGTTACCAAGATACACGAATATACCAATATACCATTGTAAAAATAATCCATGACGAGTTTTGGAAACCCTCGCTTTCATTACGATAACCTCTAAAGTGTGGCTGAGTTATATTAATGATTTTGTAAGAAAATGATAATTCATTTTATTGTTAAAGGCTTTGCACTAATTCCAATTTTACAGCAGAGAAATTGTTCTAATCGGAAATTGCCTATCTATATCTGATTCCGGTGACGTTTTCCAAGCGGGGGGAATAAGTTTCATTCGTTTTAGAGAAAAAAAAGAAAAGGAAAAATCATAGCTCGAGGAGAAATTCATCTGCTTGTTAAACGAGACTCGAATCGAAGGGATATTCTTCTTCTTTTGTATGGAGTCTGACACTACGCTGAACGCCGACAAGTAAATACAATATATCTGATGTCAAACTTCACAAAATTTTTTATTCCAGAACCAACCAAATCAGCAAATTAAGTTAATCATGCAAAGATTCGTTTATCCAGGGCGTCCTTCAAAAGGAAACATAGATCTATTACTTGAATGCATAGAGTAATGTTATTTTCGCAATTTCTTTTTTTCTCGGTAATCTGCGGGTTGAGGTCTAACTTAACAAGAATGCAGGTTTCTTGTACAATGAGAATTTTGTGCGTGTTATAGATATGGCCTAAAGATCGTTAAATATATAATAAAAATAGCAAACACAACGAAGGATAAAATATTTTTGTTCAGTATGCAAATAAACGAGTCACTGTGGCAATCAGTTGGCGACCATGGCGACCTCTCCCAAACAAAACTTTAATTTTTTTTTTGTGACTGCATTCTCACTGCATGTGCATGCCTTGTGGATGTGGTCACCTAAAAAAAACAGCGTCACCGAACCTCAATTGAGTAACGGGAAGGTCAGATTTGATGGTCAAAAAGCCACTGTCCTCCCGAAAGAAAAAAAAGAACAAATACAAGAAGAAGTAGAAGAGGATCTGAAACGATGTTAAGGATCTCATTCGGTAGGCATAAGCGTGGCATTTTTTAAATGCAGAGGTCTTCTCTTTTCGCTTGAAGCAAAAAAAGATAAAAGGAAATCGTAAGGTAATTAATTTGAACCTCGATATCTGCATTGGGGAAATTACTTAAAAAAAAAAACACAGTTAGTGCAATATAGCTTCGGTACAGTTTCTTCCAAAGAGTCCATCTCTGCACAAGCATCGATAGCCTTTGCTAATGAATCCTGTTTGGCAGAGCTTGATCGAAGAATAGGGATTGCAAAAACAAGGGTTCTGCAAGGAGGAAAAATGTTTCTTTCGTTTTAGTGGCTAATCCGCCAGAAAATATAGGCCATTTCTTATCTCTTTTGTCTATACAAGATAGCTATCTAATGGTATCCAGTGTCTTGCTGTAGTATGTCACATGCACAATTATGACACGGGACATTGAATTGACTTGACAAGACATGACATGACTAGCGTAGTAGGGTGTGGTATTACCTCATCTGACATGGAATAGGATGACAAAACAGGACATGACTGACATATTATGATATGACTTGGTACGACGTCAAATGAGAATGAATGAATGAATGAATGAAGAGAATGAATGAATAAATGAAAAAATTTATTAACGTGTCTTTGAGAAAGTAACTGAGGGTAAAGGTCCCCTCTACTAATAGGGGAATCCTTGTTTACAATATTTGCCTCATTAGCATAAGCAATTCAGTTTCTGATGGAGCTAAAAATAAATCAGTTCTGAATATCGAAAGGTCAAAGTACGATTAACTCGGCCAATGAATACGAGCCTCAAAATTTTACATAGAATTTATGAGCTCATTAGCGCTTTTGCCACCCAGGAATTTTGCAGTTTTTGATGGACTATTTCTCCTTGAATATTACACCCAAAGAGCTAAAAATTTCACCATGTACTGAGGTTTCCTAGCTCTTTAGCTACCTGAAGTCAATTTGTATCTAACATGCTTCCTTCTTTACGCAAAGCCGTATGCAAATGAGTAAAAATGTAAACAATGACGTCAGCATGAATCCGCCTATTGAGGACACGTGCTAACGCTATCTAAAATGGATAGGTAAAATAAATAGATAAATTACCTTATAAAAATTTACAGTCGACATACCTAAAACTTAAAACTTAAAGGGACACGGTCACGGTCTGCGCATGCTCGTGGAGCTGATTGAAAATGTCATCCTGACTTTTTCAAGTTGCATTCACAAATTCAAAATGGCGTCTAGCAGAGGATCCGGACGTGGCGGTAAACGCATTAACTCAGGGCGGTAAACGAAAGGTTGAAGACAGAGGGGAATACAAGAAAGCGTGGCTGAGGAACCATAAGCGTATTCATGTGGAAGAAAAGACATTTAAGTTGTGGATGCAGGAAAAATTTGATGTACGTAGGTTATGAGTCATTCAGCGACAGCGATTTTAGTGATAGGAAAATATAATAATGCTAAATATCATGGAAATTTGTAGCATTTGCGAGGCAGATGTTTATTCTACTACACATTATAATTGGAATACAGGTAAGCCTCAGGCGAACTCTACGGCTTTCATAAATATAGGCAGACGACGACTGCTCTTTCGAATCCTGAAGAAAGGGAATACACAAATTATTTCGTACGCTTTTTGGACATTCGAGCCACAAAAGAAATGAATGTATACAACTTTATATGCGTGTATTCAACTTTAGATGCATACCCTGTTTCTGCAAGGTTTATTGCTTGTTCCACATTTACATTCATCTGTACACAGCACGTTTCTCCCTCTGCACGGGCACCCACGAGAACTATTTTCTTTGCGCTTCGTCGTACAAGCACTTCTACATTTACAAAAGATCACCGAAGGTTCCTCAGTAAAAGAAATTCCCTTTCATGACCAGTGACATCAAGCATAGTTCAATGGCGGTCGGACGTGCAAGTGCTGCTCTGTCAAATATCCTTTTGACTTGCTTGTGGTTTTTATAGTTCTTGTTCTTATCGCTCCGAAACCATACGGTGAAACCATATGACTATACAGATTGTAATGTTTCTTTTGGTTTTCTACGAGAAAACCAGCAAAGATATGGCCATGTGTTCTTCAGTCCGTCGTGTTGTGTCCGCCATTTTGGGAACCTTGCTGTTGTGACAAGAACAACGAAGAAAAGGGCCTTTGCTAAAGGCCCTTTTGCTAAAGGCCTCTGCTCCCATGGAGATATTCATCCTCATCCTGGTCCGAGCCGTGTAAGTCATCGGAATCATGACGGTAACGTGGCTTATAAAAATCGACATCGCAAACCTGATATATCCGTCTTCTATGCTAATTCAAGAAGCTTAGTTAACAAGACGACCCTGTTGGAATTGGAAATTGCTACTTATCGTTATGACATGATGGTCTTCACGGAAACCCATTTAGACAGAACAATAGTAGACAGCCAATTGTTTCCTTCAAATTACGCGGTGTTCAGAAGAGACCGTCCTCACAACGGCCGTGAAGGTGGTGGTGTGTTAATATAATAGCTACGCGGGATACAGTAAAAGTGTTCCAAAGATAAGATCTTCTATGCGATTCCGAATTACTTTTTGTAGACATTCTTGTCTCAGGAAACAGGAAAGTTAACTTGGGGGTCTTTTATAGACCACACAAAAGCGACGTCAATCCTCTTCAGATCTGCAAACAGCCCAAGACAGTGTTCTTTCGACACCTAACTCCGACCTAGTACTCTTGGGAGACTTCAATTTGCTTGAAATAAACTGGGAAACTATCTGTGCCTCAAGGAGCTCAGACCACACCACGCTGTTATGCGAAACTATTTACGACAACTTCCTTACCCAACTAGTGAAGGACTCAACTGGAGAGGAAAGCATCTTAGACCTAGTTCTTGTTTCTTCGCCTGACTTAGTACACGACCTAACCGTTGGTCAACCTTTCTCCGATCACAACTCGATAAATTTTTTTCTATCCAGATCCCCTAACGGGTATCGTAGGTCCGAGAAATTGGCCTACTCCTTCAGAAAGGCAGATTGGGAACATCTTCGGAATCTCTTGAATTACATCCCTTGGCACTGTGCTTTTCTTGAAGACAACATCGACCTTGTTTGGTCTGCATGGACGGATCTACTACTATTGGCTGTTGACGAATGTATTCCAAAACACCAAGTTATAAGATCCACAAATGCACCATGGATTGACAACAACCTTATCAAACTTTGCCGAAAAAAGAAACTACTATACAAGAGGGCTAAAAAGTCGTCTATGGAGTCTCACTGGGTCAATTATCGTAAGTTTAATAATCAGCTAAAAAAGAAATGTAACTCTGGGCGATGGCAGTATATAAACAATTTGACTGAGGAGCTAAAATCCAACACTAGCCCGAAGTCTTTTTGGAATTACGTAAAATCCAAGAGAAATGGATCAAGCGATCTAGTATCCTTGAAGTAAACGATAAGTTTCTAAATGACGGTAATAGTATTGCAAATAGCATGAACCATTATTTTTCGTCTGTATTTACTGTTGAGGATCAAGCTAACATTCCAGTTTTTGATTACGTTACTAACCAGAAATTATGCAGCATTTATTGTTCCCCTGAAGAGATCACAAAAATGCTGAAAAATTTAAATATCTATAAATCCCTAGGGCCAGACGGCATATCGCCACGGATTCTGAAAGAATTTAGTCAGGTGTTATCATCTCCGTTAGCGTTACTTTTGAATACATCTTTTTCGCTAGGTCAGCTACCAACAATGTGGAAAAATGCCAATATTACACTGTTGTACAAAAAAGGGAATAGGAATCTTAGAGAGAACTATCGTCAGATTTCATTAACGTGTATTCTATGCAAAATCGCGGAGAACGTGGTGAGGAATCGAGTCCTTGATTTTTGGTCTGATCAAAATCTTTTCAACCCAGATCAATTCGCGTACCTCAGCGGTAAATCCACTCTATTGCAGTTGTTAGCTTGTTATGATGACTGGGCTAAAGCTAGAAATTGTTCTAAACCTACTGACGTTATCTTTCTAAACATGTCCAAAGCTTTTGATAATGTACCACACGAGCGTTTCTTGCCTAAGCTGAATAGGTACGGTAAAGTGGGCCTTTACTGCAGTGGTTTAAACATTTTTTGACAAACAGAATGCAACGCGTTGTCATTAGAGGAAAGTGTTCGGATTGGACGTCAGTGAAGTCCGGGGTGCCCCAAGGAACAATTCTTGGCCCTATTTTGTTTATCATCTACATAAATGACATCTCAACAGATTTGACATCTACTGTTAAGATTTATGCAGATGATACTAAAATCTACCGAACAATCAGTTCGCCAGATGTTGATATCCCTGCCCTGCAGAGTGACCTAGATCGATTGAGCATATGGGCAAATAAATGGCAAATGCACTTCAATCCGGATAAATGCGAGGTCATGCGTATTACACATAGAAAGGATAAAACTAAACCAATTTACTCGCTGGGGGGGGGGGGGGCGATTTAGGTCGGTAGAGAACACTAAGGACCTTGGAGTAACCATCTCTTCTGACCTGTCCTGGGGCTTGCATGTATCTGCAACGGTAAACAAGGCAAATATGGTACTAGGTATCATAAAGCGGTCCATCGGAACTAATAGCCAGTACCTGTTTTCGCAGCTCTATAAGTCACTGGTCAGGCCCATCCATACTGGAGTATGCGGCTCCTGTTTGGAGCCCGTATTTGATTAAGGATATTACGGCTCTAGAAACGGTTCAACGAAGAGCTTCGCGACTAGCTTTAAGGTAGAAACGAGGCGAAATGAATTACGAACACCGTTGTAGCTTACTAAAATGGCAAACACTAGAAAAACGGAGAGAATTTCTATATCTGGGTTCGATGTTATAAGATAGTTTTTGGTATTGATCACCTCTCTTTCCCAGATCTCTTTGTGTTTGCCAATAAGCGTACAAGAGCTAACCACGACTATAAACTTTACCTGAAAAGAGCGGTTTGTAATTGTTACAAATATTGTTTCTTCATTCGTATTGTGGGGAAATGGAATAGCTTGCCAGGATACATTGTCCACGCCAAATCATTGTCTGTTTTTAAGAGTAGACTTAAAATTTATTTGAATATTTATTGAATATTATGAATCTGTAGCCATTAAATTTTATCTTTTGTATGTTTTTAATCAGGATAATTGTTTTTATACAGGGCTAACCTCACGATTTTCCCTTTTCAGGATGTATTTTTTACATTTGCGTTCTAGCTTCCTGAATAAATGTTATGTTATGTTATGTGTTATGTTCATGAGCATTTGCTTTGGATAAACTTGATTTAAAAGCAAAATATATGCAGAATTCTTTAACTCACCGATATTTCCATAATAGCAGTCGAGCGTGGCAAGTCTCGCAGAGAGTGTATGCTACTGCGCATGTCAACCCGTGACAGTATCCTTTAAGATTATTAACATTATTACGAAGTGCATATAATACAAGTTTTACAGAAAGCAGTGTCAAGAGAACATGAGATGAATATTCATTACAGTTTTGCACAACATTATATAATACAACAAAACAAGGCTTCAAATGACATGGGGTGACATGATCTGACTTGGAATATGTTGACAAAGTATGGAAAGCACGATTTGAAATGGTGCAATATGACATGCTATGTGATTCCAATACTTGAAGTAACTTGAAAGGCGATGAAATGGCCTACGTTATGACACATATTGCTATGCAAGATAGTTACTCGACAAAGCAGGACAGCGTGTCATGTTGTGGAGTTGAGAGACATAGCATAACAAGTTGTAAGATAGTTATACTAACGTGAATGACAATGAAATAGTGACTTGATATCATATGGGATGTGTGATGAAATGGCCTTTGTTATGATACGCATTACCGTGCATGATAGCTACTCGACAAAACAGGACAACATATCATGTTGTGGAATCGGGTGACATGACATAACATTACATGTTGTAAGATAGCAATACTAACATTATTGACAATGGAATAAACTTACATCACCTGACATGAAATAGTATGGAAAAAAAAAAACAGGACATGACTGATATATCATGATAAGATGTCACGCGAGATGAAATTCATGACATGACTGACACAACATTACATGCCATGATACAACAAAGATGGATATGACCTGTTATGGAATTGTATGGAAATGCGACAAAATAGCCATCGTACCTGGAATAACTGATAGACAGCTCCCTTTTCGTGTTTGACATCAAAGAGATGCATTTCGTTCGTAGAATTACTCAGTTCACATAGATACCCTCCGTCTGGATCCCTTGGATATCTCAGGTTGTAAGAGACACAATCTGTCTCCAAATAACAACTCACTTTACAGGCACTGACTGATTCTATCTCCAGCCTTCTTAGCATGTGATTCTCTAAGAAAACGTCGTGGATCGAATGATCCATCTCCACCTGTCTACAGTCCTCTGAGAATGAAGTAAAAGCATCTGTATATCAAACACTGCACCATTCCTGCGCCGAGCATAGTTAATAAACATGATAGGAAAAGTAGAACGAAAGATGTAGTTTGAACTGAGATGCAAGTTGAATTCCGACATAGCTCTGGACCTTCATAGATCTCTTTGTGCTCGAACTGAGACGAAAACCTAGAGATTAAACAAGTTTGCACAAAAAAGAGTACTTAACCAAAAAACCTAAAAGAACTAGTTCACGGGAGGGCGAGCTGTTTCTTTCTTTTTTTAACGGCAACAACGATTTCAGGGTTTAGGAGCACTTTAAACAACAGATGGCCAGATGAGATAAAATTCCTTAAAACTGATGATCTTTAAGTGAACTTATGTCACCTTAAATTTAAACAGAAACACGATGCAAGGCAATTAAACATTCCATTTAAGTCAGTCCAGAAGTAACTAATTTGTGAAATCTTGTAATCGGGTTTGCGCACATGTTTGTAGTAAGTAAGATCTTTTTCACTCACATCCATTGGTAGGTCTTTAGGATAACGTTTCGTTTCTACGATGTGATAAAATACGATCAAACCTCAAGTAAAAAATAACTCATTGGTGTCAGGTATAGTCACTTGTAATCAATTTTGCGCCTAAAATAACACCAGAGCTTAATAACTGTTCACCTTCGTTGAACGCCGCACTATTTTTACCCAAAATTGCAAGAAGAAACAGAATTTGAAACGTTTCCATAATCTTGCAAAGTCCTGATACTGTTTCGAACACGACGTCGATGAAAAATCCTCTCTAGAGCTGTCACAGCAGTAAATAATTACATTAAAATCTATTCTGACTATGTAAGCATGACTGTTAAAAGTGTATCAATTTTTGATAACAGTGTTACCTTTTGCAATGTACAGTGTCTATTGAAAAGGCCAGCTTCTTTAAGTTCTTGTAACTTAATTGGCGACACAAATCATTACGAAGAAATATCTTAAAGTTGTTACCCAGATGTCCAAACAACTCTATATTTCGTTCGTATGATATTAACTTTTCTATATAAAACGTGAAATTCTTTTTCTTTTCTTTCTGTTCATGCGGGGCACCCAATTGTTTGAGGGGTAAAATAAACCCTTACTTGCTAGCAGTATGGAAAAAGTATAGTTGGAGTTTCCAAACATAAAAAAAAAAATTACCAATTACACACGGCTTGAAAACAAGGCCGGTGTATTTACAGCCTGGAACGAAATTTGTTTTCTGAAACGCCAACTAATTAAGACAATTACCTAAATACACAAATGTACAAATTAAAAACAAAAGGTCCATTCCAAGTTTTATAAATACTCATCAGTCGTTTTATACTCACAATCGTACCGTACTCAGTAAATTCGTACCCAGCTTAGATGATTCGTACCCAGACAGTTTAGTCGCTACGTACCAATACTAACAATGCATGCGTGTTTCCATGTTGAGTGCGTTTAAAGCGAGTAAGGTCGGTTTCTTATCACCGCTAATAACAAAGGGAAAAAAAATCACATTTACCTGGCGCAAGTCATTAATTAGCCATAATTATTAAGAGAGACAAAATGGTATCACTCTTCCTTGTGCTAGGCAATAATTTGGTTTTTTAAGCTAAGAGGTCTTAAGGAGATCACTGGTATACGCAACAGAAATCTTATTCGCTCGACTCTTGACCAACTTGTCCTACGAAACAATCAACGTGTGTTCACTGGACTTTTGATCGTCACTGTCTGTTGGGACGGGTACGAATCCACTAAGAACGAAATTTCCGTAGGTACAAAACAACTGGATTCCCTTTGATAAAGAAAACCTTTCTTGTGTGAAGAAGTTATATTTGGAAGAGGGTGAAAATTCATTTTCATAACTCAGGTTTTGCACTAATCCTCTTTTTGCAGTGGAGGAATTGTACTGCTTGGAAAGTGCCTACTTATAAATTCGCGCAATTAACTTTCTTCCTGTCTAGAGTATAGAGCGATCTTCGACATGTTTCAAAGGCCATATTTTTAAATTTTAATGAGAGTCAGTCACCTTCAACTAGACGACTACCTTTTGTGTTTGATTCGGAATACACCCAATCAAACGAAACACCTTATAATTATGCCTGCATAGTTCGAACATGATTGCGTCCCAGTTATCAGACAGAGCGAATTAAAGAATTATCAGAGCAACAGCTGGTTTCCTTTAACAGTCTTCAGATTTACTGCAACAGGAGGTAATTGAAAGAAGGAAGGAAGATCAAATTTGGTTCTCGGATTGTGGCTGCCAGTCCGTTTTGCCATGGTTAGGATTAGGTGTTTGTGACCTTGTCAATAAACGTGGCTTTCCGTCACATTCTGGCCTGTACGGGAAACTGAGAAGGTATCGCAGAGGTCATGGGTTCAAATCCCGTTTAGGCCTGAATTTTTTTTCAGACCTTATTTCTACTACTGCCTACTCACTTTAAGTAGTGTTCATTTCAACGAAGTTCTTTTTCATTAGAATAAGGAAATATTAGAAATTTGGCAAACTCTTTTTAGTTTCTCAAATGAAAAGTGTTTTTCAATAACGGATTAAAATTTTTCGATCCATTCATTAACATCTGTTTGTGATACAAATTAACGAGTTTATTTAAGTGTAAATAAAACTGTAGAGGTAAATTAAATGTTACATAAACCAAACGTTTTTCCGACTGAATGACAGTGACTATTAAAGGACCTTTCAATTTTCGTTCGGCCTGCCAAAGTCGGAAAACTCATATGAATTGCAAATAATCTTTAAAATTAATATTCATATTTGTGCTTAATCTTGCACGTGGATAGAGCTTACGAACTTCAAGAAATCTCCGCGTCTTTTCCTGCTGCTCTGGGACTAAGAAAATATGGTATTTCAACACTGTTACTTCAACTGGACATCTTCCATTCATTCAAGGTCGGTATATGTTGCTTCAAGGTTGTTAAATCGAGTAGTTTCACTTCAAAGACAAGGATCAATGGATGTAATTTTGTCATGGCTTTCCTCGAGGTAAATGATCTACCTCTAAATTCATTTTTAATATAAATACGATGTTCATGTTTCTTGTTGTTGGAAGGAAAATGAAATTGCCTAGTTGACAATAAAAAGGAGTGGTTTGTTACACATAGCACAGTGTAAGACGAATATTTATTCTATCTTGCAACCGCCGCCATGACAATTCTCATTGAACCACGTGACGATTAGGGCGGTAGCGCAAAATTCTGTCAATTTATTCTTATAATTCTTTCAATCTGTTCTTATTTTGTAATGCTATGTGAATTTCTTTACAATTATGGTATCTAAACATTTAATTTTTCTTTAAACCTGTTTGTTTCTCCCTTTCCGATCCCCAACCTCTGCCAAATTATTTGACGTTTTGAAGTCTTTCCTTTATACCGGAGATTTTGTACCATCTTTGAGAAAAGGTCACTGATAATGATACTTCCTTTTATCTCGAATTTATTGTAATACTAAACATCTCGACGTGGTTCCCGGATCGAGAGGTCAGGGTCTGATTAGGTCAAGGCAGGACATCTTGACTATTGCCGTGACTCTTTTTTCCAAAAGTATATTAAAAAAAAATAGAACACATTTTTCCGGGCTCTACAACGTGATAAAGCCACGCGGGATATTGGGGGAACACGAGGAATTCGAAAGCTTATACAGCCCGGAAAAAAAGCATTTCATTGCTTTTATATAAGACAAATCTAACTAAGTGCAGGCTCTATACCTGATATAACTTCTGCTTGGTAACTGAATTGACCAATCAAAGGATGCGTACTTTGTTCGTTATTGGTATTGGTGACCTGTGAGAATAACCTCAGATAGGTGTGCATGTTGTTACAATATTTCTGCTTTACTTTTCTGTACAGGAGAACGTCAAGCCTAGAATGAGGACATCTCAAGGTTAATTAAATTCAGGAAGGGGAAAGAAAACAGGAATCTTCTAACAAGGTTAGTTACTACGATACAAACTAAACTATCTGAGCCTGTAGGTGTGTCAGTATTTAAAGTTTAAACGAAGATCTATTCAAAGAAAGTGTGCCATTCAAAAGTTTTAAATTATGTCAAAGTTGAAGGAAACTTGGAAAAAAAACTGTTTTCTTCCGTCTTGAATTTCTCCCATCTTTGTGTGGTTACAGTGATTTGCAGCAGTCTAGCTACAGCACTTAAACTTCTACTTAAACAATATAACACATTTGTTCGGATCTGTAACGTGTCAAAGCCACGGGGGATGTTGGGAGAACGCAAGGAAAGTGAGTGATTTACAAGCTCACCGAGTTTTTTCCCAACATCCCAAGTGGTTTTATCACATTATAGAGCCCGGAAAAAATGCGTTCTTATTGTTTTTCTGGCGTTGGATTGTTATATGCAGGCTCAACCTTACACGATCTGCTCGGAAACTGAATTGTCAATAGACAATGAAGTGGCTCCAATTGAGTTTTTTCTATCCAGATGTTGATGTGTCATTTGCAATATAAACTATATAACAAAAGAAAGTTGTACATGTATTCACAAAATATATCTTTTCTTTTTGTCCAGGACAGCATGAAGTACAGGACTAGTATATCAAGAAATCAGGAAATTCAAGAGAAGAAAGGAAATGAAACAATAATTTCTAACACGGTTAGTTGTCTTTGTTTTTCTATACAAAAAAACAACTCGGCTTGTAAGTATTGTCTGCATGAATTGCTTAAACCTGGATTTACGATTGTATGAAACGTAAAACAAGGAAAATCACAGAGCTTTTGAACTATTGGTTTGATGAATACATCAATTTGTTTTTGTGTTGATGGAAAAACATGATGTCGGAGAAATGTGGACTCATTCTGGTACATGTTCCAATAATCCTTGAAGAATTCTCTGATTAGTTTGATGCTCTGATAATTTTTGTAAAACTTACTAAATAAACAAAGCTTGAAAGCCTAAAACTGAGTCAAGGTAAAGCCATCAATTCTTAAGGTCCAGTCAAATTCAATATGATCCGGACATTGATACCTACCTAAGATTATTTTCCTATTCTGTCCTTGTTTTAGAATTTGATTTTCCGATAACTTTTGAAAACCAGATCTTTTCTTCTTGATCAATTAAAAATTTGACGCCTAGTCAAGTCAAGGTTCTAAGATATTAGCTTTCGAGGTTAGTCGCAACCAAATTAATAACCATTTATTCTGTTTTGGTGAAGTTTAATCAAACACACGAGTCAGAAATGAGATATTTTCCTTTGACAGACAATAGCAATTCAGTTTCTCAGCTTGATTCAAAATTTGAGATAAAAAGCTCGAGTTAGAATTTGCTCTTAAGCTATTCAATCAAATAGTTTTCCTTCTTTGAAAAAAATATCTGTGCGACTTTTATGTCCTGTGTTACAAGAAAAGTAGGCGGAAAATAGTATTTTTCCACTCTAAGTTAACTACAAATTAAGATAAAACACGGCGTCTGGTCGAAAAATAGAAAGATCCAGGATTACTTCCTATTAAAAAACGGCCATAAAAATCCCAGCAAAATACTGTTCCGTCCTTATTATTAAGATCGTCTTTTCCAATTGCTTTTGTAAGCCAACGTTCCAAATAGCCATGAACTTGGTAAATGAAAATTAAAATGATTACTCATTTTCCATGTAGCCCGGTAATCAAGGGAATATATTCCCTACCCGTTAAATCATCCTATTTTGAAGATTTTCTCTCGCGTATTCCTTTGGTCCAGACTGTCGATTAGTTGATTTTGGTCATTTTATATAAAATGTATTGGCCACTGCAGCTTTGCGATTTAATCATAACATTGTGATTTTTTCCGAACCAGACCCTGTCTTTTATCCGCAGTAATAATCTAAACCGACATGAGAACATTGGCATTACACATGTTTGTTATTAGTGATTCACGTTTTAAAAACCGGAGCGAATTTTTGTAACGGTCCAGTTCATGTTTAAGTAAGCTTCGAAAAGTACGATGTTTTATGTGCCTCCTGTACCAGTGGTTGTTGACATCCGTTGAAATCAGTCTGTTCTATGTTGAAAAATTAACTTTGTTAAGCAGTTGGTTACGTTATTGTCAAGCCATGTTTCTATAAAGTGTCAGTAGTTGTTGACATCTGTTGAAATGAGTCTGTTCTATGTTGGAAACAAGCTTTCTGAAGCAGTTATGTTAATTTTAACCTGTTTCTATAAAGTGGCAGTAGTTGTTTAACATCTGTTGAAATGAGTCTGTTCTATGTTGGAAGCAAGCTTTCTGAAGCAGTTGATTATGTTAATGTCAAGCTGTTTCTATATAAAGTGGCAGTAGCTGTTTAACATCTGTTGAAATGAGTCTGTTCTATGTTGGAAACAGGCTTTCTGAAGCAGTTGATTATGTTAATTTCAAGCTGTTTCTATATGGCTACAGTCACAGAGTTGTGGACTTGATCAAGTACATTGCCAGCAAGGAATGATTAAGCATTGCGTTGGAAAACCAGAAGTCTTGTTTTCAATTACTGCCAAGTTGGAGGAAACTCAGGAAAAGTGCTTGAATTTAGTGCTAGCACCAGGAAAATCTGTTTCTCTAGAAGGCATGAACTGACCTCAGTCTGGTAGAACTATGATTTTTAATTTAATTTAATAATAAGTTCTTATATAGCGCATTAAAATTAAACTCTATGCGCTTTACAATTACAATTAACAAAATTTCAATAAAAATCCTATACATGTAATTTTCGCTACTCTATCTAAACTAATGAATTATTACGTGTTATACATATATTTGACAACGTACGATATCAAAAAAAATCTGGTGGCTTAGTTTTTGAAAAGATAAGTTTTCAATAAGCGTTTAAAGGAGTCAACAGATTCGGCGTTTTTTATGCATTCAGGTAGTTGATTCCACAAATACGGTGCAGCGTAGGAGAATGCTCTTTGCCCATACGTTTTAGTTCGAATTGTTGGGACCTCAAGTAGATTCATGTTTGATGAACCGAGGTTTCGTGCTGGAATATATCGACTAAGAAGTTCAACAAGATAGGTTGGAGCCATGTCATTTAGTGCTTTGTATGTTATCAACAGTATCTTGAATTGAATTCCTTTTGTGACCGGGAGCCAATGAAGTTTCATAAGCATAGGTGTTATACTGTCTCTTGATTTAGCCCCGACTAACAAGCGGGCAGCTGTGTTTTGGATCCGTTGGAATTTTTCGATGTCACAAATCGGTAGACCGTACAATAGGCTATTACAGTAATCAAGTCTCGATGAGATGAAGGCGTGTATCAATCTTTCATTTTGCTGCGTCGAGAGGTATTTACGAACGCGACCAATATTTCTGATTGCTAGAGACGACAATTTACAGATGGAATTTGTATGCGAGCGTAAGTTCATCACAGAATCAAGCATGACGCCTGGGTCTCGGACAGTATTAGATAAATTAATGATATCATCTCCAATATTGATATTACAGAAAGGAGGATTTTTTGAGAAGCGTGAGAGGAAATGAATGATTTCTGTTTTTGAAGGGTTGCACTGCAATCTGTTTTTCTTGGCTCACTCCATGATTGCATTAACACATGATTTCGATCTTTCCATGCCCAGCATTCTGTCAGAGGAGTTTATCTTTATGTAAAGTTGGGAATCATCAGCATATATCATACAGTTTAGGCCATGTTCAGCAACAATGTCTTCTGTAGGCGAGGTATACATTAGAAAGAGTAGTGGACCAAGTACTGATCCCTGGGGTACACCGTAGGAGATATGTCGAGGCTTAGAGATGGAGTGTTTGATCTTCACTGACTGAACACGATGTTCTAGGTATGATTTGAACCATTTTAGTGCGATACCTCCAAATCCGAAACGTTTCTCCATTCTTTCAAGTAATATGTTGTGGTCGATCGTGTCGAACGCAGCGGAAAGGTCTAGCAAAACAAGTACTACTTCTTCTTTTTGATCTACAGCTCTTAGGATGTCATTTGAGACTTTTAGTAAAGCAGTTTCAGTGGAGTAGTATTTGCGGTATGCTGACTGCATCGCTGGAAATAACTGGTTCTCGGCCATATATTTGTATATTTGATTTGCGACCACCCTTTCGATCGTTTTTTGAGAGAAAAGATAGATTTGCAATCGGTCTGTAATTTGAGAGACAGTTCGGGTCCAATGAAGGCTTCTTTAAAGATGGACGTACCAGGGATTGTTTTAACTGATCAGGAAATTCTCCGTTAGCCATGGAGGCGTTGATAATCTTGGTTATAATTGGCGTCAAGTGTGGAATTGACTTTAGGATTCGTGTTGGGATGGGATCCAATTGAAGAGATTTAGTTGGAGATTGAAGAACAAGTTGGTGAACAATATCAGCAGATACAGGTTGAAAAGTTTGGAACGACGAGGTGAGTGGATATTTGACGTTGATGTCGGGTGCTTGGGCAGTATGGGAGTCCGAATCCGATCTCATTTTCTCAATTTTTTTGATAAAAAAATCGTTGAACTTTTCGGTCAATGTATCCAATGAATCATTATTAGGGAGTGCAGCAATGTTCTTTGATAAGAATAGGCGAGATACCATCTTGAATAGTTGTGATTGGTCAGAGGAGCTGATCAGAGTCCGATAATAGTTTGTCTTTGTCGCTGTTAGAAGATCATTGTAGTGTTTGCGGGAATCAATAAATATTTCGTGGTGAATTTGAAGACCAGATGAAATATATCTTCTTTCATGACGACGTTTGTCTTGTTTAGCCTTACGAAGTTCATCGGTATACCAAAGAGAATGCGGTCGCAGAGTGACCCATCTCTCGTTGACAGGAGCATGTTGATCAAAGATAGACGAGAGATTAGTATTATATTGTGTAGTCAGCTCAGTTACACAAGACTGTGGATTGGTAATGAGATTAGATTCTTCGATGTCTTTGATCATACTAGCTAAATCAAGCCTTTTGGTGTTTCTGTGTTTAACATGTAGTGTAGAAGGTTTCGGTTTTGTACATTTCACCTTACAAGTAACCAAATTATGATCTGAAATATTGTCGGCTGATAGAATGCGAACGTCCGTTATAACATTATTCTCTTCACGGGATAGTATTAAGTCCAATGTGTGGCCCAGGCGATGAGTGGATCCAGATACATTTTGAATTAGATCAGTGGACTCAAGGAGATTTAGAAAGGAGGCAGCTTCAGGATTTGATAGATCATCAACATGGTAGTTAAAATCAGCGGCAATTATAATGGGCTGCCTTGATAATGTAAGTTCTTCAAGAAAAGATGAGAATTCTTGCAAAAAGCTATTTCCAGTGTTGTTCTTTCTGCACAGAGGAGGGCGATAGAGAACAATTAAACGGAATGTCTCACTTTTGTTGGATATGCTCACATCTAAGTACTCAAATGAGCTTGTGTTCATGATGGAATTTTGCAGTACGGTATAACCATCTCGTATCAGCAAAGCGACTCCGCCGCCCTTACGATTCCTTCTTGGTATGTGGTGGAGTTTAAAATGCGGAAGAATGTTGTTGATGTCACTAATAACATGGTTGTCATCCTCGGTTCCTTTAAGCCAAGTCTCTGTTATGGCCAGGATGTCTAAATGGTGGGAGATGACCAAATCGCATGAGTTGATTTTTTAACAATCGAACGTGCATTGAGGAAAGCAAAATTACTGGTGGATTTGGTTCTCGGTAGATGGCCAACGCGTGTGATAGAGATGACATTGTTGATGTTTCTTGAGTAAATTTTCTTTGAGGGTCGTCGATGCGTAGAAACAATGGTTGGAATGTAATGATATTGAGAGTCTTCGTTTTGAATAATTAAATCTTCCTTCGGTTGAGAAATTGCTCCAAAGTCAAATTGTGACGATAAGAAACTTATTTCAGGACCAGGGTTAGAAGCAATGTCACCACTTAAAGTAAGACGAGCTTGGTTGAAGGTGGCAGTTGAGTTAGCGTAGTATTTGACTTTGGATGCGTTGTAACCTTTAGGTCGTAGACAAACAATGCGAGGCCGATTAGATGTTGAATACCAAGGTAGTAATACAGCAGAAATCCACTTGTTAGGATACAAACAATGATTCTTGCAAATATTATCCAAAGAGGAAATGTTTAGGCAATCCATATGTCGTTTTTCAATTTTCAATTTTTTCAATTCTTTTCAATTTTTTAGCAGTGATTAGCTCAGAAGCCTCACGGGAACATAAATGTGTGTTTTTCTGATGTTAAAATCATTAGGGAAAAACTGGAGACTGTGTGATTGATGTTGTGATGGTAATACTGTCTGTATTAGGTGCCCAGCTACAAAGCTGTATTAAATTTGATAGTCATCCTTGTCACAAAATGTTTTTTTCCTACTGGTTTATTCGATAAAACTATTTAAAAAAGCCATCTCCTTAATTATTAGTTAGCAGTGATGTCGCAATCTGATTTGCAGTTGTCGATAAGAATACAGACAACGCTTCCCGCGTCAACGTGTCACGCACTGGTCACGCGCTGAAAAAAAGCCTTTTACTTGACGTCGATATTGTGGTCGAGAACACGTCAAAAGGCAAATCTGCTGTGGACTCACTCGGCTACGCCTCGTAAGTCGATAACATTTTGACCTCTGTAATGACAAATATCGTTGTGGATAAGAGTACAGACTACGCTAAACTGCTGCTGAGTTTTTAAACCTTAAAACCCCTAAGAATGACCATCCAATTTCTGTCTCTACTATATTACTACTAATCATTTATTGAGAGCGTGAGAATAAAGTAAATGATCACCAAGCTACGAAACTTTGACTGTTAAATAAATTTTCCTTGTCAGCGTCTAAGAAAGCGTACAGAGAATATTGTTACAGATGTTAGGTTGGGAAGGGTCAGTAGCCGAACCTCGATTATCTGGGTTTTTTAGTTATCCGGACTCGTTCCTCTGCTCCCAATTTTTCACGAATATCAATTGGTTACATTCAAGGTGTGAATCAACTTTTTCCCATCAAACAAAGCAGACGTTCTCAAACAATGCTGACCCTATTTCGTCAATGTAGCTTCAAAGAAAGATAGAATTAGCGACGAGGGTACGCTCTAGCAGCTTAAAACTGATTGTCATCTGAATAACGAGCTCGTTATTTTTGGCTTGAGAAAGGAGAACAGAACCTCCAGCAGCCACTTAGTAAAAGAGAAAAAAAAGTTATTCACAAGGTTTAAGGACCGATGAAAGGTTCCTAGCAACCAGCTTGTCAATTGTCATTATACAAGCTGTAAACAGTATACAGTATAATTCTCCATCTGATTATCCCCACCCAAGAAAAATAATAGTTCGTGTGCTCGTCTCTTCGTTTTGAAATCAACACCTTAAGGAGTTAAGGCTGATAGTTTCTAAAGAAACTTTTTGGGGCTGCGTCGGTGGGGGTAACGAAATAGTTTGAATATATCAACAAAGTTGAAATGGTAAATTGGCCACCGTAACAATTATAAATGCTGACGTTTCGAACGTTAGCCCTTCGTCGGAGCGAAGGAGTTACACAGGAGATCTAAAAATATCAGGAAAACAGTGTTTTTTGATTTCGACAGTTCAATTTTTTTAGGAGGTTCAATGCGTGCTAAGACGTTCTTTCAATTAGAACGGTTTGGGAAGCTATTGAATTATTCTCCCATCGGTGAGCAAGACGGGAAGGAATGAGTGTGAGCGGTTGTGGGTCTCTTCGCAAGACATCGACTGAGGTTTGCAAATCGGAGAAAATAAGTAAGTTATTTTTTACCCGCCAATGAATCTTTTTATCTCGAATAGGTCAAAATGGTTCTTTTTTGGATCGAAGGTTGTCAATGGTTCAACTTGCGGAGTCTCTCTTTTCCATCTTTCTTTCCAAGGTGGCGAGTTCGTCGATCACAAAATGACCGGGAAAGTACTCGGGGCGAGTTTTAAAGGGTCTCAAATGCAAGCGCCACTCGTTGTGCCCAGAGTAATATGCGTAATGGGGCTGATGGCCGGGCAACTCTGTACCAACCCCTGAGAACACCCGTAAAAGTTTAGGAACCGCGCCCGTCTATCATTAAAAGGATGTAATCAACTCGTCGTTTACGCTTGTATTAAAAAAAAATGTGATAAAGTGAAAAGGAGAATAAAAATCTGCTCAATTGAGGGCGCGTAAAGTTCGAATTGGTATTCGTACTGGTAATGGTTATAATAATTTAGTGATAAAAACGAGTGATAAAAAATAGGAACGACGTTTCGATTGCTCCACGGTCATTTTCAAGTTAGAGTTCATGAGTAAATTTCCGCATATATACGATTTCTGAAACAATAGAATGAAGGTAAAAACCAGGTATTTACATATAAACAATAAAGCTGATAACTAATAATAAAGTGCAAGAACAAAGTGTAGATAAGCGGTGAAAAGGATGAAAATTAATTAATATGAAGTGTTAAGCAAACAGCTTCGCGCGAATAGAATCGCTCTCTTTGTTCACTTTTGGCTTAAGGTCCCGAATAAAAAGCATTTCGAAAATCAAACAATCGAACTTGTTTGAGCATTTTCTCAGGACCTTAAAGTTCTTTGCGATTTCACATGGTTCGATTCCATGTTCTCTTACATGGTTGCCGACTACCGATCGTTTATGTTCCTCCACACGTTGCTGTAGGTGTCGGCTTGTAAAGCCGGCATAATCTGTATCGCACAGATCACACTTAAAGAGATATACAACGTTTTTCTGGTTGACAATTGGAGGTTTAAGTTCCTTAGCTTTGAGCTCATCTTTGATCTTGCGGCTTGTGTCGCGAACGCGATTTTTCTTTATTCTCAACTGAACACAACGATTTACAGGGAGGATAAAATCCTCCTTCTTTTCGCACATGGTCTGAAAGGAGCGGTCGCTAATTCTCGTGGAGTGGTCGCTCGGCCCTCCGCGACACTCCCCAGCCGAGAAGTTCTAACTGTCAATGTTTGGGATTAAAGGAAATCTTTTCAACAAAACGAAATGGAGTTATCATGGCCAAAAAAAATTTAAGAAACCGGATAACAATTTGCGATCAGGATCAAATGTTCAATAGTTTGTTTAGAGCTTGTCTTGCTTTAATAGCTGCCTTCCGGATTGGGCGCTAAGTGGTAAGTTTTTGTTTGCTTCTCTGGTGGCTTGCATCATACTGGTCATCCTCACTTCGGCTGGGCTGGATTGGGCTTTCTCGTTGTTCAGCACATTCCAGGGGGTACAAGAAGTTGAGCGTACGGTTTAGCAACTTTCCTGTAGCTGTTCGGATTGTTGCGGCTCTGATTTTCCCGTCTGTACTTGAAATTAGTTCCTCCACAACGGCTAACCTCCAGGTACCTCGTGGCGTGTTTTCCTTCAGAAGTACAACGTCTCCTTTAGTGAGTTGGGTTGAGGATTGTGTCCTGGGAGCTTTTAAGTGGTTCTGAGTCCGTTCACGTAAACTCAGAACATAGTCGTTGAACCATAGGTTCCAAAATGTGTCAAGATGTTTCTGACCCTTACGCCACATGTCAAGGAGTTTTTGTGAAGAACTCAATTTGCTAAGGAAATCTGGGTCTTGCTGTCGATCTTCTTCTGCTAGGCATGGAACGCCTGTTTTTGGGTTAAGGCTGAGGAAATTTCCTGGGGTGAGTGTGAATCCAGAGCTGAAGTCAGCTCCTACGTGGACTAATGGCCGGGAATCGATTGCTGCTTCGACTTCCTTTACAACAGTTTCCAGTTGAACTATAGTAAGACAAATCTTTCCAATACTCTTTCGAAGGGACTGTTTCACAAGACCGATAAGTCTTTCATAGGAACCACCCATCCAGGGGGCCAGTTCAATGGTGAAGCTCCACTTTATGCCTTCGTTGGCCAGGTAACTTTGTGTGTCAGGACTTGTCATGGAGAGTTGCCATGCTTCTTCAACAGTCGACTTTACTACTTTGAACTGGGAAGCATTGTCGGAAATTATCTGTCTTGGTTTTCCACGTGTGGCAATGAATCTTCTAAGGCACAACAAGAGTTGTTCAGCGGTCATGTCATAAACGACTTCTAAGTGAACAGCCCTAACAGCTAAACAAGTATACAGACACAACCAGACTTTTTGGGTTGCTGATGGCTGACTGACTTTCACATACAAGGGTCCAAGATAGTCCAGACCAGTGTATGTGAAGAGTGGAGATTCTTCTATTCGTGATCATGGATAGAGAGCCATTGCGGGCATTCGGTATGGTCCTCCTTGATATCGTCTACATCTCAAGCATTTGGGTAGAACTCTTCGTACAGATGATCTTCCTTGTGGAATCCAGAACTCTCTTCTGGTAGCCGCTAAAGTGTGAGATACACCTGCATGCATCAGCTTTTCATGGAAGCTGTTGATGACTAAGCTTGTGAAGTCATGGTTCCTTGGATGGAGTTTTGGGAACGCAGTATGTTCTGGAAGGTTTTCACTGATTAATCTACCATGGCACCTTAGTACTCCGTGTTCATCCAACTGTAGGCCCAATTGGTTCGTCAGATTGTTTCTTGAATTTTGTTTGACTGCATTGATTTCTGGTGTAAATGCACTCTTTTGGACATACTTCCCCCACATGACCTTTGCTTGACTTATTTCGTCTGATGTAAGCTGTTCTTTGGTTGTGCTCTTCTTCTGTAGTTTTCGGATAAACCACAAGACCCAAGCGCTCACTCTAAGTAGTTTGGTAAGCGAGGAGTTATTTCTTTCGCTGATCCCAAAGGGCGCAACTGACTTATCGAGTGATGTTTTGCTGGTCTCTCTTGGTATTCCAGCCAGTTTTGTGGTCTCATACATAACACGTGGGCAAGGAAACTGTTTGGTATTCTGTTCAGACATCTTGCTGTCAAATTGAATTGACTTCCATGACGGCCATTGTGATGGATGATCAGTTAAGCACGATGGGCCATGCCACCACAAGTTATTCTGGATAAGTTCATCTGCTGAGACACCTCTGGTAGACAGATCGGCTGGATTTTGTGAAGTGGACACATAGTCGAAATTGATGTCCCTGTGAGAGGTAATCTCTCTAAGTCGGTTCTGAACAAACACAGGTAACGGCTTACAGGTTGTTATCCAGTGAGGTACACACTGTGAGTCGGTCCACAGAAATCTATCTGCCACGGACAACTGAAGTTGCTGAGTTACATAGTTCAGGCATCTCGTTCCAATAAGAACACCTGGCAGCTCCAACCTTGGAATGCTGAGTTGTTTGGCTGGTGCGACGCTTGCTTTCGAAACTACCAGTTTGACAGTCGCTTTTCCATTTACTGAAGAGTAGAGGTATACTGGTACTGAATAGGCTTTGGCAGAAGCATCTGTGAAGTAGAATAGTTTGTGTTCTTCTCCACCAACATATCTGGGTAATGGCTGTGAGGACAATGGAGTCAGGCCCTCATATATCTTGTTCCATTCTTGTTGACTTGACTGACTGAATGTCTCGTCCCAATGTTTTTCTTGTTTCCACAGTTCCTGAATGAACAGCTTTGCATTCAGTGTGCCTGGGGAAAAGAGGCCCAATGAGTCGTAAATTCTGCTGACAGGCTGTAATGCTTCCCTTTTGGTGTTCGCGTTGGAGGAGAGATTATGAGATCCATTGATAAAAATGGTATCTGTAGTCAAATTCCAGGAGGTTTCTAGGACTTTCACGGTTTCTGCACTGGTTCTATCACATTCTGGGATGTTCTGGAGAAATTCAGAGGAGTTTGAAGCCCACTCACGAAGATTCATTGATGCAGATTGGAAGAGGGTTTTGGCTTCTTCGTACAGCTCCTCTGCTTGTGTTGATGTTTCAACGCCTGTAATCATGTTGTCTACGTACATATTATCTGCTATCTGATGAGCGATGGGGGTACCAGCCTTGGTTAGATGATTCTTGATCGTTGCAGCCAAGAGAAATGGACTGGATATCATACCGAATGGGACTCTGATGAATCTCAGTATTTGAACATTGTTCTCAACAGTAGGCTTGGAAGGGTCTTTTAACCATAGGAACCTTGTTACATCTCTATCATCAGGTTGCAGACCCACTTGAAGGAATGCTTTCTCTACATCTGCAACTAGAGCCACTTTGTGAAGCCTGAACATCAAGAGAAGGCCACATAAATCCTCCAATATGACAGGGCCACGGTGAAGGCTTTCGTTTAGGCTTTGATTTCTCTTCCTGGACTTTGCGGAGGCGTCAAACACTATTCTAAGTTTTGTTGTTGTCTTCTCGGGTGTCAGTATTTCGTGATGTGGAGTGTAATGTTTCAAGGTGTTTTTACAATCTTCATCTGGGACGACTTCCACAATTCCCTTCTGCACTTGGTCCTGGATTACGGCATCATATTTCTGGAGATGTTTGTCATTTCGTGACAGTCTATTGACTTGGAATCTCAACCTTCCCATTGCCAGGTCATAATTGGTTGGTAATAATGGAGACTCCTCTTTCCAAGGCCAGGTTACTTGGTATCGTCCGTCTTCAAAGCGGATTGTTTCGTTAAATTTTTGCAAAGCTTTGTCATCTTCATTTTCTTGTACAGGCTCTCTGATGCCCAGGGTCTCAAGCTTCCAAAACTCTTCAAGTTGTTTCTTTTGTGCAGGTAATGGCTGCTTGTCATCAGACTGAGCACTCAGATGTACACTGATAGGACTGGACGTGTAGGTCAGCCTTGAGATGGAGCTGTCTGGTTTGTCATCATGACATTTCACTCTGCCTGTTAGGATTCATCCCAACTTGGATTCCATGAGGTTTAATCCTGGACTGACTGCTTTCATTGCAATGTCACTAGAGAAAATATCACAGTAATAATCATTTCCTAGCAACAGTTCTATGTTGTCAGTTTCTGTAGTTGAGGGTACTGAATCGGCAAGGGGGATATCCTTCAGTAGGTGACTGAATTTCTCTGGGTTGAATTACGTTCGTTGTAGGTTACCGGTTATCGTGGGTACAACATTGACTCTTAAATGCAGAGATGATCCACCCTTTGTTAAAAGCCGGAGTTCAGTGATCAGAGTGTGAAGCTCTCTGGGTTTTGATGCACTGAATGTATACACAGTTAGTGTTTCTGATCCTGTGATTGGCAACTGGAGTTTTTCTGCTAGCTCGTTGGTGATGTAGGTCCTTTGGCTGCCTGTGTCTAGAAGCAATCTGGTGGTCACTTTTCTTGATTTTTGCAAGTTTTCTACTTCCACGGTTGCAGTTTGCATCAGCACTTGTTCGTCAGAGGACAGCAAGGTATGTTCTGTAGCAACAGTAGCAGATAAGGGTTCACTAACAGAATGTGCCATTTCTGAGGACTTCTCAAGTGGAAACTTCTTAATGCAGAGACATCTGTGGTGACGATTTCTTTGTTTGCAATAAACGCACGTCTTCTTCACTGTACAATTTTTCTGTTGGTGACCTTGTTTGAGACAGATAAAACAGTGCCCCTTGATCTTTTCTTTCCTAGCTGTCACAGTCGGGAAAGTTTGACACTCATCACTCCAGTGTTGTCCATTGCAATAAAGGCAAATCATTTTCCTTCTTCCTGTGAGATTCTGCGGTTGTTTGGTTTCAGACAGTAATGCACCTGTAGTAGTGTTAGAACCAAACTGGGTGACTTGTGATGTAGACCACATGTTTCCAACCGAGCCTTTGTAGTCAACTTTGTAAGAAGTTTGCCTATCTGCATTTTCTCTGTTACTAATGTACCTATGCAACTGATCTCTGAGTAGCTGCACTGTCCATTCATCATCATAATTTTTCTGTTCAGTCAGGTGGATGAGAACATCTTTGGGTAGTTTAGCCATTATCAGGGACACTAGTATTTTACTCTCAATATTTTCTCCAAGAGCTTCTAATGATCTAAGGTGTTTTTCAATGAGATCATAGTTCTTACGTAGGGCTGATGTTTGACTTGAGGAGGCAGGTAAATCCATACGACTAGTATAATGAACATTGACGATGACCTCATTTTGTCCATAACGTTCCTTCAACAATTTTATGGACTGTTCGTAATTTGCATTAGTCAGGGGTAGACCTGAGATAACATCTGCAGCATCACCTTCTAGCTGAGCTCTGAGGTAATTCATTTTTTCTACTGGACTGAGAGATGGATTAGAATGTATAGCTGAGTTAAAGGAATCCCAGAATTCCTGCCAATTTAGGAGCCCTCCACTAAACTCCTTGAAGTCAAGCTTAGGTAATTTTACAGTGTTAGGATTCGTACCTTGTTTAGAATCAACTTCTAATTTCTTCCTCAGTTTTTCTTTCTCCAGGGTAAGTCGTTCTGTCTCAATTTGTAATTTCCGGTGTTCAATTTCGGCCTTCTGTTGTTTGATCTCTAACATCTTCTCTTCGAGTTCAAAGTTCACCTTACTTGTCCCTCGTTGTAATTTGAATTCCATTCGGTCCTTTATCATGGCCATTTTTGAGCTCAATCCTACCACGGCGTCTTCTGCTTCCAAAACTAGATTGACAAATTCATCATAATCTTTCATGACTTTATCGTGTTCTGATTTACTAGCGAGTTCTGCAGCAGCGTCAAGTTGCACGCGAAGGCTTTGATAAACAGTTAAATGCGCTGTAGACAGTCTCGCTTGTTACGGGTTTCGTCAAAAAGTTGCTCTAAATCACCATCGATGGGACGTTCCTTCATTTCTGTCGCTGCTTCAAGGTTGATAAGGACACGCCTTTTCCTTGGGGCAATAAGTCTTCTTATGTCGCCCAAATCTGTCATCTTGTCGGCGGTTTCGGTTAAGAGGACGGTTCAATTCATGGCTGCTGTTGTTGATTTCGTCGATCGAGCGAATTCGTAATTTTTGTCTTTTTCTTTGTTAAGATTCTTCTCCGGTTTAAATAGGGCTTTCCTCCTCGGAAGATTAACGTCGGAGTTTCGGCAGTGGATGTAGTCGCTCTGCTACCATGTCGCGAACGCGATTTTTCTTTATTCTCAACTGAACACAACGATTTACACGGAGGACAAAATCCTCCTTCTTTACGCACATGGTCTGAAAGGAGCGGTCGCTAATTCTCGTGGAGTGGTCGCTCGGTCCTCCGCGACAACTTGTAAAGACAGAATGTACTTCGGTATTTATCTTCCAGCTAAGATCACTAAGTTGTTCGCGTAGTTTGTTTGCTGATCACAGATCGCTGAAGGGCAGGGGTACCCTAACGGATATTTCACCTGCTTGTTGCGAGGGACGCTTGTAATGATAAAAAATAACGCGTGGAATGAGAAAAAATAACGCGTGTAATGATAAAAAATAAGAGTAATAATAACAATAATAATTATTATAGTTAAAACTTCTTTTGGGGCACAGGTACGTAATCTCAGCGCACTTTTCAGATGAAAGAAATAAAGAAATATATAACTTCTGAAAAAAAACAATACAAAAAACTTAATAACTGATTAAGTAAAAGTGTTTCAAGTTTCTTAAAAAAAAAACTTTTGCACTTTAATGTTTAATAGCAAGCAACTTCAAAGAGTTGGTACAGCTACGGAGAAAGAACGAGCTCCGTATGTCTGGGTCTGACCGTCAGGTACTTCCAAAAACAGACCTCTGTTTGCATAACGAAGATTTACGGGCGGAGGCCTTTTTTTTACGGGAAAGAGGGGGAGATGGGAGTAATCAGTTCCTTTTTGATCTATTCCTAACCCAAATAATTTTACACGAACGGCAAAGCAATAGGAAAACTGAGGAATTTTTGTTACCCCGGCTCCACTTAAGGTTATAATATGAACAGTACAGTACAGATTAGGGGAGCATATTACACCGTAACATCGGTATGCATATTCTCCATACTGTTATCGACTCATTTCCTCTGGCACTGACAAGGAGAATTTGTTGAAAAATGAAGAGACTCTTAAGTAGGTTGTTATTTCCGTTATTCTCGTGGCCTTCATGTGTGAGTCAGGGTTGAAACTGTAAGTAGTAATGAGCTGCTAGACATTCGTAACGTTCAAAGGGTTAATATGTACAGGCTGAGCCGCATACAGCCTGAATGGCTAGTCTAGAAGGGTAGCCTACAGTGAACAGAAAGTTGTGATACGAGTGACACATGCGTATCGCACGCCTGTGCATATCAAGATTATATTCTCTTGTGCACATAAATCCATTTTTACAAGATAACTTGAACATAAAAAAAAAAACACGAAAATAAATAATAACAAGGAATTAAGTAAATGACGCTAACTTGAATCAGAATTCTGAACTATAATGTGTTTGTCTTTCCCGATGATCTACATTGCGCTCACAATTTCTAAGCAAAATAAGTAGAATTATTATCATTAATCACTCATTTACTCTTCCGTCAAACAGTAGTTATCTATTGGAAAAAAAACCTTCTGTAAATTTATATTGATGTGTACTCCGAATTGTGACTGGTAGATTTAAAAACCGTTGTAACGCCTATCCCAGTCGTCCGCTGGGAAACGGTCGTTTCGTCTACGAGTAGTTTCATTATAGTAACGAACAGTTCGCAGACGTCTCGGAGCATTTCGCTGACGTCTCATATAGGTCCTTTTGGCGTAAGTATTACAATCTTAACGGAGTTAGGTTGTTTCAGTACAAACTGAAAGTTGATGAAAGGGGTAAGTTTCTAAAGAAACTGTGTTACTGCGCTGGTGGAGGTAACAGCGTAAATTGATTTTATCAACTGAGTTGATATTGTAAATTGGCCACCGTAAGGAGTTTAAAAGCTGACGTTTCGAACATTGGCCATTTCGTCAAGACGAATGGTGGAATTGAGGGTTGTGTGTGTTTACATGCAGAAAGCGGAGCTACGCTACGCTATAGGTGGAAACATGGTGATGAGAAAAACAAAAATAAATCAGTGGAATACTTCCATAGGTATCGTTGATACCTATGGGATTAAGAGTACCGATTCGAAAGACAAACTTTTGTTAAAGAGTTTTGCAGCTTTCCGAGCTGCCTTAATGTAAGGAAAGGCCGGAGATTGCCTTATACTGATTAGAATGAAAAGAAAGATTGAAGTGTCTGGCGACTGGTTTTGATGTGTCCTTGTCATTCCTTTCTACATCGCGAAAGTTTTCTCGGAATCGGTTACCTAGTCGTCTTCTTGTTTTGCCAATGTATACCTTTTGCAATAAGTGCATGTTATGCAGTAGATGACATTAGCGGAGGTGCATGCGACGTGATCAGGAATCTTAATTGATCGTATGAAAAGATGACGAGGGAAAAGAAGACTTAGGGACAACCTAGGCCTCACGCACAACGTGCAGTCGAAGAGTTCTCATATAAAAAGCAGGCAGTGCATGATAAGCCCTAATGTTGTACCGTATGAATTCAGACGTGTCAGTCGAGTGAGGCCAGGCATGCTAAACGATAATTTAGTTTTCCGAGCTTTCGCCGATCTACGGCATCATTAGGGAATGTCGATGGAATCTTTGAAGTGAAGAGTATATCAGGCGAGGTGTTAGGCCAGATGGTAGAGGATCAGCAGACAGTAGAATAGGAAAGTGGCAGGTATGTAAATGCAATATACGTAGAAATAGGTCTATGAAGAAAATAAAAATAATCAGGGAGAATATTATTGTCAGAATTAAGGATCTTTGAGTGCAGAACACTCCTCGCTAATGATGCCGTAGAGCGGCGAAAGCTCGGAAAACTAAATTATCGTAGCCTACCTGGCTTCCTTTGGTATACAAGTCTGACTTGATAACACTATGCTACTCAAGGACAACATCCAACGTTGTACCGTATGTCAACTGTACAGCATTTTATTTGTCACTTCTACGAAGAAGACAAAGCAAAGACGAGACGTTTGTGAATGATCTGAAACGTTTGTTAAACGAACTATGAAACGTCAACGAACTGACCTGAGACGTGTGCGAAATGATCTGAGAATTTGACGAGAACGACTCGTAGGCGAAGTATTAGCAATTTTTTCGTCCCTTACGTTTCCGCATAACGACAGTTTACTGCTCAGTTCATTCCATAGCACTCTAATTTTCCCAAAGTGTGGTAACCTTCTTCGGGACGGAAATCTTGGTCATAATAGCTTCCCGTATCGCCAAATCTCAACTGAATGACGGGAAGATGGGACTTGTTTGTTAGAAGACCGCTGTCCATCCGCCAAGTCTGTTTATTCTCATCGCAGTTACAGACCCACGATGGGTTAACACACGAGCCGTTCTTTCCACAGGCGCAGCCATCATATACTGGACTGGCCCCATCAAAGTAGGTCATTTCTTCACCGTCACGTGACACCCACCATGCATATTCATTCCTTCTAATTCTAGAGTCAAGGCACTCGTATTTGATGAACTGTTGACAGTTGGTGGAAAGTTCTGTTAGAACCTTCAATTGAGAAATGCTGGCGGGTTTGTAATCGATGTCGAGGGAATATGAACCAACCGGGTCAAAACCATCTACATGTGTTCTGTTCTCGCTGTCGTGACTGACAACTGTCACTCCAACACCACCTATGTCAATCATGTTACAGAAAACAGGAAATGGATCCTCACCAAGAATACCGTCAGGATCAATGAAATGATCACCACTGACGTCACTGATGTTGACCTTTACTTTGGTGCAGGTTTCGGGGTACTTGACATAAATAATGACATTTGTTTGAATTGAGCTGAATGCATTAGACGCATGGCAAGTGTAGGTACCATTATGGGTGAAGTTAGCAGATGAAACTGTCAAGTTATTGGAGGAATCAATAACTACGCCTGAGGGTAATGACGAGGTGCCATTAAACACCCACGACATCGTTGGTGTCAGGTCGCTAAAGGCAGAACAAGGCAGCGTGAGACTTTCATCGGCCTTCACTGTTGCATTCGACGGCGGCTTGATGGTGAATTTGAGAGTTGAATACACTCGGAGGTGAAGTGCAGATGATTTGCTGCCCCGAATGTTTGTGGCAGCACACAGATAGGAACCACTGTCTTGTGTAGAGACGTTCGACAGGGTTAGACTTCCTCCATTTACGAAGCTTCTTGAAGTAGGTAGCAGTCCTTGAGCCTTGCTCCATGTAACTGAATGTGGCAACGGATTACCAGTCGCGTTACAAGTCATGGAAACATTTCTACCCTCCACAGTTTCGATTCTATCAAGACTAACTTGTACTGATGGAAGTCCTAGAATCAAAAATAGCATGTCTTAAAAAAGATAGCAAAGTCGGAAACTAAAATAATCATCTATTGCTTCATTGCAAATGACTTATTCTGTTCAATTTTACCGCATTACTGATGTTTTTCACTGTTCAGCAACAGCGTAAGATGTACAGTACCCTACTAAAGTTCTCATTGGTTTGCTTCTAAACAATCTCTGTCGAGACTTGCTGTAAATAAATAAACAGACGAATCCGTTGATCAACTTACCTTCATTACAGTTTTGTCCCATCAGCCCATTCCTGCACACACAACGATAACCTTTACGGGGAAAGCCAGTTTGACAACTCTGGGCCACTGGGCAAGGCTTTTTAAAACAAACGTTCTGTAAAATAAAGCATAAATTACTACGGTTGGGTCTAAGGTACAGTCGCAAAGCGTGTTTGGTTTTGATACAAAAATCATTTATGCACGACTGACACCAATGTATCTATGCACTTTTGCATTTAAATTGCATGCATGTATTTCGTCCATACACTCAGCCTCAGATGCAATCTTCATCCTTGGATCTATGCATTTATACATCCAGGAAGTCGCTAAACGAGTTATCTGGGCAATCGTCTGTCAACTGTGCTTTCGTCACCGATGCAGGTAGGGATCAATGCATTTATCACCTATGCATCCACGTATGTATCAATGCATTGAATTTTTATCCTCACATCCACGTACTCCATTATCGCTTTTATCTATTAATTTCCTGCCACTTGGATTTGGTATGGACCTTAATTCAGTACAAAGGCAATGAAGTTGCTATTAGGTATGGGTTCGAATCCCATCGATGCCTGGCCCCGGTTGTTCGAAAGTTGGACAAAGCTATCAACTAAATAATTTGCTTTCCGTGGGACGGCATGGTGGGTTTTGGTCAAAACGTTTCCGCTGGATAGCATTTCATCCGCTGGATGGCGTTATCCGCACTTTGAACAACTGGGCCTTGTATTTTTTCAGGAGTCTCCTCTGAAATTTCTCGAATTACACCCCAGAGTTCGAATAGCGGCGACTCACCTTAAATGATTTGTAAATAGCTCCTCCTCTGTATCTCATATTCAATGGATGAGCAACATCATCGGAATCACTTAACTCACACAAATATGTCCCATCGGGAAGAGGTTTTAGATTGTATGATATACAGTTATTCTCCATGTAACAATTTACTTCGCAGGCACTGGCTGATTCTGTCTCCATGGTCTTGAACACGTGACCAATTAGAAAGAAGCCCGTGATTGTCGGATTCATCTCCACTTGTCGACAATCTTCGTCTAAGAAAAAAATAAGATGGGATAACAGATTGCAAATGTCTCGAAGAGCTTACAATTATAATCAAACTTAAAACTCCCTCTCATGTGCGAAGGCAGACAGGATGAGCGGATGGGAATTACATATCATTTTCCAAATTTTGAACTTTATGAAGTAATAAATGAAGAATATCAGAGTTTTTTAAATGTTATGCTTTGATTTGATAAATAGGAAGTACTGTGGAAAAGAAAGAGTAAAAAATTGCAACTTTCTGGGTCAATCCACCACTGGCGAACAAGTCTAAACAGAAATAGCATTAAACCACGTCCCCGGCTTTAAAAACGTATCTCAATGATAGGCATCGTGCGATGATGATTTCTGAATCAGCTTCATTTCGTGTTCCAGAGAAAATTTACACATATATAAGATTTCTGTATGAAAGGGAAAACTTTATCAGTGAAGGGGGAGGGGGTTGCAATTGGAAGCCTCGGAGAAGAGGAGATGGAAAGGGGATAGGAGTGAGGAATTGAGTGGAAAACGTGGGAGAAACGCAAAAATACGAACAATCGTGATTCATTAATCTGCATTTCGCAATAAAGGACGATAAAAGGGAGTCATGGGTGGGGAAGGCGGGAGAGGAGAGCGTAGGCAATCTCAGATTCTCATCCTTGCCTCCAGTCCCCTTACGTTTCATGCCACATTAATACAATGGTGCCAAAATTTTAGGAGTTAAACTCTAAGACGGGGCAAGGAAAGCTGTCGTTACATTTGAAACGGTCTAGAAACAAATGAACTATGTTTGAAAGTCGTTAAATTAAAAGCGATCGTAACTTTGTTCAAGGGCACATCATTTTTTTATCATTATTAATTTGGCTCATAAAAGGGTTAAAATTCAAAGGTCGTTTTAGAACATCGTTTAAGATGGAACGTTAGGCAGCCTGAATTTAAGGATAAATAATAGGCGGATAAAGAAAGTAGAACAAAATTTGTAATGAGTCGTTTCGAAAAAAATTAAATCCTTGCGTGGACTTTAAGCCACTTTACTCACCTTGCTGGAATGCAGCATAGATACACGCCAGAATTAAAGACGAAAGCAGTACCGATAATTTCATTGTTGAGAACTTCATTTCTCTTCGTTTTGTGAATTTGCCTCTATGCCAGTGCGTGCGATGGCAAAATGAAAAGTTAACAATGTTAGCTCTGGACAGTTCTCCTTTCAACCAGTTGTGAAATATTTATGGAGTAGTCATTCGTTGTCGCAGCAAGACGCTTGCCTTTATGATGATTTTGGTATTCATAACTTCTTTTTTCGAGGAAAATACACATCGCTCGAAAAAGGCAAATATCTCGACCACGTCTAAGCATTCATGAGCAATTTCCCGTTAAGAGAACATTACGGAACATTTCACTCTAACACCTCAATGATTTTTAAGGTTTCTTGAGATAAATCAGTATGTTGATTTTAGCGAAAAACAGCTGCCAAATAGGAATGAAGTCCATCTTCGGTTTCTTTCATCGATTAATGTTACACAGAATTTTAATCAAGAAGAGCATTAAGACATGTACTGAGAGCAAATCAACGCTTTTTGGTTGAGAAAACCATGGCTTAAGTCTTCAAGTAACTTGATTGGAAATTGCACGAATAACAATGTGGAACTTAGAACACAGCTCGAAGTCTGATTTGATGTTGGACGTAAAATAGTGAAATACAATAGAGGACGAAATGTTTTGTTAAACATGTAAATAAACATGCGATATTAGCTGTGCCGTAGAGAACTGTCTCAAAAAAACTATCAAAGTTAATGATGTCCATAATTATATTTACACTGCATGTGTCTATGCAGTGTTGGTATCAGAAAAAAACTAACGGCTTAAATTGATTTATCATCCCTGCTTATGGGACGAGTCATAATCTTTGTAAATGTTCACAAAACAATTTGTCGTTTTCCAGTTCTTTATTCATCGAGTTGTGCAATTCACTCGCATCGTGCGCAACGAAGCCCCTTACTTATAAAACATGGTGGAGGGTAAATCTATTTTCTCAACAATCAAGTTCAAGTGTCAAGTTTTTCAGTAGCATTTCAGTTTTCCAAGTGTGTGATATCCTTCCTCGTTAATCGCACCACTGTCACCGAATCTCAACTGAATAACAGGAGGGTCGGATTTGATGGTCAAAAACCGCTGTCCTTTCCGCCATTCCTCATCGTTGGCGTCACAGTTACAAGGCCATTCTTGAGTCGGACAGGTGTTAGTCACGTTACATGCACAGCCTTCAGTAGCTCCTCCCCAGTAGGTTTTTTTGTCACCGTCACGTGACACCCACCAACTAACTCGGCCTAGACGTATCGCAGCATTATAGCACTCATATTTAATGAACTGTTAACAGCTATTTGAGGTTTCTATCAATCCTTTGATTTGGGAGAGGCTGCTGTCGTAGTACTGAATGTCACGGCGGTAGCCACCATGTGATTCCCTTCCACTGACGTGGAATCTATCCTCACTGTCATGACTGATAATTGTCACTCCAATGCCTCATTTGTCAGTCATGTTACAGTAAACAGGAAATGCATCCTCGCCAAGAACACCGTCAGGATCAATCACGTAATCGCCACTCACGTCACTGATGTCTGTCTTCACTTTGGCGCAGGTTTCAGGATACTTGACATAAACGGTAACACTCGTTTTAATAACGTTGAGTGAATTAGTCGCACTGCAAGTGTAGGTACCACCATGGGTGAAATTGGTGGAGGAAACGATCAAGTTATTTGAGGAACCAATTCTTGCATCAGGAGGTAGCGATATGGTCCCCTTATACATCCACGACATCGTTGGCGTGAGATCGCTTTCAGCGGAATACGGAAGACTAAGAACTTCATCAGCCTTCACTGTTACATTCAACGGGGGTTTGACGATGAACTTGAGAGCTGAATAGACTTTAAGTGGCGTGGAGGATGACTTTGCACCCCAGATGTTTGTTGCAGCACACACATATGAGCCAGTATCTTGTTTGGTGACGTTTTCCAAAGTTAGATTTACTCCTCGGACGATACTTCTTTTGGAAGGAAGACTTTCTTGAGACCTGCTCCACTTAACTAAGTGTGGAGGAGGAGTACTGATAATATTACACATCATGAAGACTTCTTTGCCTTCCTCAGTCTCGATAAAATCAGGAAGCACTTCCACGGATGGAGGTGCTATAATTTTCACAATTACACAGTTAAAAAAAAAATTAAATTAAAACTCTTTATTTCCAAAAAAAAAAAGACAACAACACATTACACTGAATATTAAACCTGAATAAGGGGAATAATATGGTAAAACACAAGTGGATCCTTTGATAAAAGATACCTTCGGTACAGTTTCTTCCAAAGAGTCCACTGCTGCAAACACAGCGATAACCTTTGCTGCCGAATCCTGTTTGACATCGATTGATCGCAGGACAGGGATTACTTGAACAAAGGTTCTGTAAAATACAGGAAGGTTTTAATTGCATTGGTTCAGATTGCACGAAACGATAAAGTATAGTCCTTAATTTGCCGTTTTTACTCGGTAACTGTTGCTATTCGGCATTGCACCCACAAAGTGGTTACACGATGAAGCATAACAACATGTTATACATGGACTTGGACGACATAGGATAACATGACATGACATATCCAAAATGGAACGAGGTGAAGGTGACAATGTATGAAGTGCCTCAAATAATATGGCATTGCATGACATGACCCAACATGTAGCAATATAGCAAAACATGACGTGAGTGAGAAGAGAATTTGAGAAGAATTTTAGAAGAATTTGCTACCTTTCTAGAAAAGCAAGAAATGGTTAGATATTCTAGTCTTCTCGGATATGGGACGAATAAATGGAGGTCCCGTCTCCTGCAGATGTGGGGGCAGGAGACGTTAATTACTCACACACGTGATTACCGTGTGATGGATGTCCTCCCCTGGGGTGGGATGGGTGGGTTTACTGGGCCCGCTGTAATTGGCGCAAGCTGTTGCGGTGTCCCTGCCTGTCGGCGAATCTAATATATAAATTAGAAGTGACATATCGTGACGTGACGTGACATAAAATGACTCGAGAAAAAATGAAACGGCATAAGATGATGATACATGACATGACTTGCACGGAAATATAGCGAAGGATATCATGATCTGAAATTGGATGAGATGACAAAACAGGAGAGAAGGAACAACCCTATTCGATATCGTATTACATGATATAATGTAGCGGGATATGAAATGACATGGCATGACATTATTTGTAATCGTATGACATGACACTTCTGGGATGATATTGGGTGGCACGACGAGACGTGAAATCGTACGAATCTTCACGCTTCATATATAAGGCATGGCATGTATTTTGGGGTATATTTAGCTCTGAAAATTCTGTCTAATGATATGTAAATACACTACCGAACATACAACCTGGCTTACCTGAAATGATTTATAGACAGCTCCTTCTTCGAATTTGACATCCAAGGGATGCATTTTGTCAGTAGAATCACTCAGTTCACATAGATACCTTCCGTCTGGATACTCTGGTTGTCTAAGGTTGCACGAGACACAATCAGCATCCATAAAACAGTTCACTTCACAAGCGCTGGCTGATTCTATCTCCAGTTTCCTGAACACGTGATTTTCCAGGTAGAAGTCGTGGATCGAAGGATTCATTTTAACTTCTCGACAGTGCCCTAAAAATGAAGGAATAAAGACTTATAGGTCAGACACCGCACCACTCGTGCGCGTGTGCCAAGCTTACCTCATGAATTATAAGTTAAGCAGAACAATATAAGATTTTTCAGTCGGCTCGGCGAGCAAATGATAAAGAACTTTTGGCTCTCGAATTGACATCATGGCTCTGACTCATCTTAGCCGATTTCTAAGGGCTTAGACTTTTTAGACAATTCAGAATTTCACCAAAATAATTTAATGGGTGGTTGTAATAAGTAAGTGGCTATTGATTATGAAGAAGGTGGTTATAATAAATAAGCTCGTTCTCCTCGAGAGAACGAGCCTATTCATTCCCAACAGCTAAGATCTGGGAGTGTAGATAACCCTGAAATGGAACAGATCGTCCTGTCAGACCAATAATTCTTCAGCATTGTTGATCTTTCAGTCAACCTGTATCACTTTGAGTTTACGAGGAAGTGACGATTCGAAGTGGTTAGGTTCCCTTGCTTCTTTTTCATCATTTTAGAAACTGTTTTGCATAATTTTGCAACCAGTTCTTATGCAAGTAATTGACTTTTTTCATCAGTAGTTACTCATACAGGCTGTTTGCTGAAATAACGTGTAGTTTCTACTAATTGAAAAGGAGGATCAAGTTCCGATTAAAACGTAAATGACCAGCACAACGTATAGTTGTAATTACGTGCATTTACATTTGCGCATAGCATTGGACTTGCAAGCTCACCTTTACTCGACCCCAAGCAATTTCTCCCAAAAAATGTGAATAGGAACAGAACTTGAAACGTCTCCATGATTCCTCTAAGTTATGTTTTTGAAACGATTTTTTCCGAACTGACTGATTCATCTCACCACCTGCTGTCTATGTAAAAAATGGCTTTGTTCCATTTTTCCTCAAAATGGGTCAGTTATTTTTATTGACTTTTCTCGAAAACAGAGAATAATGAATCTTCCCTCAGTCTCAGGTGACCAAATATTTAAAGGGAAAAGAAACCTTTACCTATTAGCGTTAAAGTATGACTGAGCGGTTTCCAGTTTTGAAAAGCTCGCGAAATTTCTAATTTCTAATCAAAGAAAGGAAAAAAAGACCAATTACCCACAGCTTGAGGGCGGCTTGTTTTTAGACCCGAAACAAATGTTGGTAATTGAAATGCGAATTTCAGTTCTTGACTTTGTTCTCTACAATTTTTTATCTTTTCTAAGGACAACGTATTTGAAACTTCAAGCGATGGGCGATATTAGCACGCATCAGTTGCCTTAAGCTAAGCGGATGTCCTATAATTTTGCTTTAAAAAGGGAGAAATTGAGAAAAAAAATTGAAATAAACATCATCGGTGATAAGCGATAAAAATCTCTATTTTCCATCAAAGATAATTCCTTCGTACTGTGGCCAACAGATAATTTAAAATACATTCTCAAAGTTAGCCTCAAAAAAATTGCCAAAACCCTAACTGAACTACCCAGAAAAACGTTCATGCGATGGTCCAGAAGACCCGAAACAATTCCAACCTCGATTTTCCTAATCTCGAATCCAACGTTTCTCCAATTAGCCAAGCTTAACTCCGATCGCTGCGAGGTAAAAGAGAAAATTAAATACAAAATACTAAATGATACGAGAAAATTAATTCCTTCCAGAAACGACAAAATAAACATACTATATTTAGTCTTCCAGTGTTTCTTCTGGCCAGGAGGTCTTTCACTATAGAAAATAAAAACAGAATTCTTTTTCTGGTAAAAAAATATTTGGTGTGTAGCCAGCCATGTTAAAAATTGTAGTAAAAGAAATTAAAAAGTTGACACTGGCTAAAAATGTATTTTTCTAAAAAATCTTAATGTTTTTGTATACCTTTGATACAACAACTTTAAGAATTTTTAGAGCCATTAAAAATTTTCTAGAGATTATTGTTACATTTAAAAAATCCGTTCGAGATTTCGTTTTATCACGCATCGTGTACCTATACCAAGCAGGACGCCGTTCAGGACATTTGCATTTTTTATCTTTGCTGAAGAAGGCAACAGTATTAGCCGAAACGTCCAGAACAATATATTTTTAGCCAGTGTCAACTTTTTAATTCCTTTTACAGAAATTACTTCCGTTAATGTAAAGCACTTTATCTCTGATGTTTGTTTTATATTTGTACTCAAACTATAATGCATATGGTCTCTAGCACAAGAATTTTCTGTTTACATTTTTGTCAGCTATCATTCCTTCTCTCTCCTATTAAAAGAAGCTTTTTAGCTGTGTAGCATCAAACAAAACTTTTTACACTGTTCTCCAGTCTCAAACCTGCCCACTGTCAACCTCGTTTCAAGGCTAGCTCCTCTCAGCAGAGAAGAGAGAGCCTGGGAAGTACTCTGTTCTACTTTCAGTATATTCCATTTTTGGAATTTTCAATTTCAATTTCGTACCCTGGGCGCACTCATTTGATGGGTGAAAAACCCTACAAACAAACATACATACATACATACATACATCCTTTATTTGGTAAAGCAGGTTGAATAAATGGAAGCTATTGCTGATGTGGACCTGCTATCTACTTTATACTATAATAAATTTACATCTAAAAATATACCCTAATATTTAACAACATTGGTTCATACGTTAGCGTGCGTTCATCGAGATATGAAGCACGCGGGAAGTTTGGAGAGCACGAAAGATGCGTAAGAGTTGCTGGAGGCGTAGCCGAGAGCAACTCTAGCTTCTCGAGTCATATTTAGTGGCGACGTATGTACATTCACACTTAACAATCATATTTTACTCATATTTAGACATTTAAGTCAGAACCAAAGGAACTTAAATGGACACTGTATCGTCCTTAGTTTTTAAATCGCCTTCCTCGAAAGCAACAATAAAAACTAAAACTTTATGTTATATTTAAGGTATTAAACTACAACAAAAGTTCTTACTTAACATCAAAACAAACGATCCCCTATCTGTTAGCGTTGTACACTGCCGCTCCTATGAAACGTTTCGATATTCCCAAACACTTCCTCTAAACTGAAATATATAAAAGATCACTCTGTTCGTTCGGGCTCCGCGTGGTTTGACCCAGTTAGAGGGTCTGATGATTGTCATGTAAATAGTTAAGGGCTGAAAGTTTCAAAAGAAACTGTGGTGCTGCGTCGGTGGTGGTAACAAGGTAATTTGGTTATATCAACTGAGTCGAAATTGTAAATTAGCCACGGTAACAAGTGAAAAAGCTGAAGTTTCTATTAGCCCTTCGTCAGAGTGAATGGAGGAGTTGTGGGTTGTGTGTGGGTTTATATGCAGAAAGCGGAGTTACGCTATTGGTGGGAACATGGCGACGAGAAAAACACGAATAAATTAGTAGAATGAGGAGCGTTCGTTGATACCTGTGGGATTAAGAGCGCAGATTTGAAAGATAAACTTCTGTTCAAGAGTTTTGCGGCTTTCTGAGCTACCTAAATGTAAGGAAAGACCGCAGATTGCCATATATTTCTAAGAATGATTAGGTAAATTAAAGTGTCTAGCAAAATCATTTGAATATATCAACAAAGTTGAAATGGTAAATTAGCCACTGTTACGATTATAAAACCTGACGTTTCGAGCGTTAGCCCTTCGTCGGACCGAATAAAGTGTCTAGCGACTGGTTTTGATGCGTCCTTGTCATTCCTTTCTACGTCGCGAAGGTGTTCTCGGAATCGATCACCTAGTCGTCTTCTTGTTTTGCCGATGTATATCTTTTTGCAATAATTGCAAGTTATGCAATAGATTACGTTGGCGGAGGCGCACGTAAATTGATCAGTGATCTTAATGGTTCGTTTGGGCCCCGATATTTTCTCAGCGTTGTGATTGAAAGGACAAGTTTTTTATCGTGCGCGAGCGCATTTAAAATTGCCGGGCTTGGTCACCAGTTTGGAATGAACTTATGACCAAAAAATTGCCTATGTTTTTGTCGCGTTTGAATGAAATGAGTGGAGGCTGCGAAAAGATAATGCCAGTCTCTGGAACGTTTTGAAGTAATTTAAAGGTTTTAAGAATGGTCGATTTAACTGATTGATTGTGAGGGTGAAACGTGAGAGTGAATAGAATGCGGTCGATACTTTCCTTCTGTGACGTTTGTAGTGCTGACTGTCGATCAATAAGTTGGGCCCGGTGTTGACCCACTTGAGCGACAGAAACAGGGTAAACACGTTTTTCGAAAACCTGGCACATTAACTCTGATTTGTGGAAAAAATCAGTCATCACTACATAAACGACGAAGTCTTAGAAACTGAGAAAAGGGAATGGAATTCTTAACATGAGATGGATGCGAAGATGAATACTACAAGTGCTATGTGAGTCTGTAGGTTTTTAATACACACTAGTGCATAAACTGTTGCGTTTAATTGAAACTTTGATGTCTAAAAAGGATAAAGAATTGTTGGAAATTTCCTAGGTATATTTTAGAGCCGGGTGAAAAGAATTGACTGCGGTTATGAATTGAGTTGGCTCCTCTCTGGTAGAGGAGGTATAGAGTTCAGATTTGGGGCCTTTGTATTGGCTAAAAAATTGGTGTTCGACAAAACCTACAAAAATATGGGAATAGTTAGGTTAGTGTAAGCAAAAAGCAGCCGCTGATCGGTTAAACTTGGAATAATGAGTATTTTCGGTTCCTTTCCTCGAGTAAAATATAAGGCACATAATAGAGGCATATTGTCACTTAAAATAAACGATTTTTTGTTGAGAACATGATTTTCATGAATTATACTGTCCTGTATCTGACGTCGGCCATACACAGATCACAATGTAAAAAGTTTAAACCCAGCTTATGGCCTGATTTCATCATAGATGTAGAACAATAAAATACAATTAACGACAATATGTTTTTGTTAAACATGGAAATAAACGTGTGATATTATGTCCTCCATAGGAACTCCCTCCAAAGAAAAAAATTGGGTTTTTCCGTCATTTCATTTTCATTGTGCATGTATGCATTGTGGGTAAGACTACTAAAGAAACAAAAATACAAATTAGACAACTATCTTTGGCTTCAAGACAGGTCAAACTATTTTAAATATACCCAAAAATGTTTCCAGTTTTTCATTCCTTCATTCCTTGAGGTGTGCAATTCACGGCAAGTCAACAATATTTAAATCTTGTTTCTACGTATGCCAAAATCGAAACTGGTTATAAAGCTCGTCAATAACATTCCAGTTTTCCAAGGGTGTGATAACCCTCTTCATTAGCCTCGCCAGCGTCACCGAACCTCAACTGAGTAACGGGAAGATCAGATTTGATGGTCAAAAAGCCACTGTCCTCCCGCCAAACAAAATCATTTTTATTACAATTACAGGAATCGCCTGATCGGGCACAGGAATTGGTAATTCCGCATGCGCACCCCTGTGTAGCTCCGCCCCAATATCTCATGGGCTGACCATCACGTGACACCCACCAGCTAACTGAACCCAGGCTTAATACAGCACCCTTGCATTCATATCTGATAAACTGTCGGCAGCTGCTTGAAACTTCTATTAGTGCTGTGATCTGAGAAAGGCTCCTGTCGCGGTATTGAATATCACGGCTGTAGCTTCCAGGTGCGTCATATCCAATGACGTGGATTCTTTCCTCGCTGTCGTGACTGAAAACTGTCACTCCAACGCCTCCTTTATCAGACATGTTACAATAAGCACGAAATGGATCTTCGCCAAGAACACCGTCAGGATCAATTACGTAGTCACCACTGACGTCACTGATGTTTGCCTTCACTGTGGCGCAGGTTTCTGGGTACTTGACATAAACAGTGACACTTGTTTGAATGGATTTCCGCACAGTAGTTACATTGTAAATGTAAGTACCACCGTGGGTATAGTTAGCAGATGAAACGATCAAATTATTCGAGGAATCGATACTCGCACCATCAGGTAATGATAGAGTCCCAACATAGATCCAAGACATCGCTGGTGTCAGATCGCTTGAAACAGAACATGGCAGAATAAGAACTTCATACGCCTTCACTGTCACATTCGACGGAGGTTTGCTGGTGAATATGAGTGCTGAATAGACTCTAAGCTGAGTTGAGGACGAGTTTGTACCCCAGATGTTTACTGCAGTGCACACATATGAGCCACTGTCTTGTTTAGTGACGTTTGTCAGGGTCAAATTTTCTCCCTGGACGGTACTTCTTTGGGAAGGAAGATTTCCTTGAGATCTGCTCCATGCAACCAAGCGTGGAGGAAGAATACTGATAACTGCACATGTCATGGAGATGTCTTTTCCTTCCTCAGTCTCGACAAAATCAGGAAACACCCGTACGGAGGGAGTTGCTATAATTTGGAAAAAAAAAGGAAGAGAAACGTTTATTTAAAAAAAAAAAGAAAGAAAGAAAGGAAAAGGAGAAATTGAAATGATATTTTGGACATCATTGAGTTGTCATACGCTTGCTCGAAGGTTCTTTGAAAAGAGTCCAAGAGTCCAAGAGCAAGAGTAGTCCTCGTCTCGCCCAAAGAGGAGATTTGACAGCGAATCGTAATGTAAATTCCGATGAAATAAAATTTCGTTGAGCTTTGAAATCTTTATTACAGAAATGATTACCAAGGACGTAGGCAAATCTATCAATGCATCATACCCTCAGTGCAGTTTCGTCCCAACAGCTCATTTCTGCAAACACAGCGATAAGCTTTGCTGGTGAATCCTGTTTGGCATCGCTGGATCGCAGGACAGGGATTACTTGAACAAGGGTTCTGTGAAGCAGAGAAAGATTTAATTTTATTAGTTCAGATTCCAACGACAAATACGGCTGTGTCCTATATTTATTATTTATACTATGTATTTATCATGGCATCCAATGGTACTCTGTGGCATATTGCGACACGGCATAACCTACACAGGTATGACGCTTAAAAGCATGACATCTCGTGACATGGAATGGATAACATGACTTGACATTACATAAAGTGACATCGTGTGAGGTAACAACGTAGGACAGGAACGACTCATTATGGAGTAATAATTCACGACCTGACATGGAATGTTGTCACACAACATAACATGACTGACAAATCATGACATGACATGACATGACGTCAAAGGCAACGAGAATTCATGAGTTTTGACAACATTACATGACTTGAAATGCCATAGAATGACATCACCTGACATGGAACAGGATGATAAGCATGGTACTTGACATGGCATGACACGTGGTACCAATTGTTGACATAGCTCTGACAAATAGCCGAGCTCGCATACGTTACCTATTAGCATGAGTGAAAATGACATGAGTAAAAATGACAGGACCAAAAATTAAATGAAGTGACACGATACGGAATACGTTTCATATCATGACAACTTGTAACACGAAACGACACCACATGTCACGATATGACATGAAGGACCTGAAATAGAATGGCAGGACATGGTTTGAGATGGTATGAAATAACATTCCAAGGCAGTGTGGGCTTTACCATGTAACAGGGTTGCTGAATACGTAATACTGGCATATGAACAAATTTGTAATGACCGAAGAAATGATACCATCCTACCTGGAATGATTTATAGAGAGCTCCGGTTTCGTATTTTACATCCAAGGGATGAATTTTGTCAGTAGAATCGCTCAATTCACAAAGATACCCTCTGTCTGGATCCTGCGGCCGTCTCAGGTTGTACGAAACGCAGTCAGCATCCATAAAACAGTTCACCTCACAGGTGCTGGGTGATTCTATTTCTAACCTTCTCAAAACGTGATTCTCCAAGAAGAAGTCGTGGATCGTGGGATTCATTTTCACTTGTCGACAGTCCTCTGAGGATAAAAAAAATACTGCTCCACTCGAGCACCGAGGCTAACTAGTGAATTACGTCAACTCTGGCCACATATTCGAAGTGCTTGGCAGCAACTAAGGAAGGTCTAGCGAGAACTAAGAAATGTTTGGCAACAACTAAGAAATGTTTCGCCACAACAAAAAAAGTGCTTGATGACAACTGGGAATCGAAGGGATTGGCGACAACTGAGTAATGTTTGGCGACAGCTAAGGGGGTACTTAAGGATGGTTAGGCGTCAACTAGAAGGGTTTGGTAACAACTAATAAAAAGTTTGGCGACAACTGAGAAAGGTTTTAACGACAACTAAGGAGGGTTTTGCGATTGTTTGGAAAAAGTTTGGTGACAGCTAAGACATTTTTGGCGACAACTAAAGAGAGTTTCGCGAAAAATGAGAAATGTTTGGCGACAACTAAGGAGCGTTTGATGACTGCTAAGAAATCTCTTGCGGTAACTAGGGATAGTTTGTTAAAAATAATAACTGATCGGCGACAACTGACAACTAAGGAATGTTTGGCGGCATCTAACTAATGAGCGTTTGGCGACAGGTAAGGAGGGTTTGACGACAACTAAAAAACGTTTGCCTACATCTGAGTCGAGTTTGGCGACAACTAAGAAAAGTATGCCGACAATTCTGGAGAGTTTGGCGACAACTGAGGAATATTTAAAGGCAACTAAGGAGAGTGGTGACAACTGAGAACAGATAAATGGGAAAAAGGAGAATTGTAAAAAATCCGAAAAACTCCTTTTGCGGGAGAACGACCATAATAGTTACGAAAACAATAATCTCAGGGGGCTACGTGCAGTTTAAACAACAGATCTTCAGTTGAGATAGAATCCTAAAAAACGGATTATCTTTCGGTGAACTTGCGTCATCAAAAATCCACACATTATGGAAAATAGGTGTAAATCGTTCATAGAATTAACGACTTTGTAAAATTTTGCAATCGGGTCTACGTGCCTGTTCGTCAAAGCCGTGAGCGACACTTCACTTTAGAGTACCAGCATTTAAAGATGTGTTTCTAAGATAATAAGATATTTCAACAGGTTGAAAAACTGCGGAGGTCAAATATCAAGGGAAAAGTAATTGATAAGCGACACGTACAGTTAAGTGCATAGATGTTTTCGAATAGCGCGAACTGCATAAAACTCACATGCTCACCTTTGTTCGACGCCAAGCAATTTTCCCCCAAAAGTGCAAGTAGAAATAGAACTTGAAACATTTCCATAATCTCGCAGAGTTTTCTGTTTGGAACGGTATCGAGTGTCAATAGCGAAAAAAATTAATCTTGCTACATTGGAGTTATTGTTTATTCCCAGTCGTTGATGGACAGAATGATTCATCTCACCACCTGCTGTTTTTATGTAACTGAAAATGGTCATTTTGAAAGGAAGTATGTCAGTTTTTAAACATATATCAACTGTTGCAAATTATTATTTTAACCAATGATGTCTAAAGGCTCTTAGCTTCAATTACTGAGATTCTAATTAATACCGTTGACCAGACGTTGTAATTACTTACCGGGTAAAACTTACTACTTCGTCCGAGTGATATTGAATGTTATCTAAGACAGAAAATAATGTCTCTTTCTTCAGTCAAGTAATACAACTCGTTTTTAAGGGGAAAATAGATCTTTACTTTGCAAGCACTCTTGCATAGAAAGTGCAAGAAAGTCGTTGTTATTGTCACTTTTGTTTGCGTACCCCTTCGGCTGTCACAGCAGTAAATAATTCAATTTATCACCTGCTATCAATAAGAATGCTTGGCGATTGGAAAAACGTCAAATTTTACAAACAAGGCCAACTTCTTTAATGTTTTTTGGCTTTACCTTTTGACATTTTATCAAGCTGTACTTAATTAGTAACCAGGTATTCTAACGACTGTCTAAGACAGAGAGTAACTGAATGTTTCTTTTTGTTTTAATTCTGTAATGTGCCTCATTTCACAGGGGAAAAGAAGAAAAGAGACAAATTACACACAACTTGAAATCATAAATATTTACGCAACCTGAAAACATAAATAAAGATACGTTGTTACCAAGATACGCTAATATACCAATATACCAGTGTAAAAATAATCCATTCGGAGTTTTGGAAACCCTCGCTTTCATTGCGACAACCTCTATAGTGTGGCTGAGTTATATTAATGATTTTGTAAGAAAGTGATAATTCATTTTATTGTTAAAGGCTTTGCACTAATTCAAATTTTACAGCAGAGAAATTGTTCTAATCGGAACTTGCTATCTGTATCTGATTTCGGTGACGTTTTCCGAGGGAGGAATAAGTTTTATTCGTTTTTAGAGAAAAAAAAAATAAAGGGAAAAATCACAGCTCGAGGAGAAATTCATCTGCTTGTTGAGCGAGACTCGAATCGAAGGGATATTCTTCTTCGTTTGTATCGAGTCTGACACCACGCTGAACGCCGACAAGTAAATACAAAATATCTGATCTCAAACTTCACAAAATTTTTATTCCAGAAGTAACCAAATCAGCACATTAAGTTAATCATGCAAAGATTCGTTTATCCAGGGCGTCCTTCAAAAGGAAACATAGATCCATTACTTGAATGCATTGAGTAATCTTATTTTTCACACCTTTTTTCTCGGTAATCTGCGAGTTGAGGTCTAACTTAACAAGAATGCAAGTTTCTTGTACAATGAGAGTTCTGTGCGTGTTATAGATATGGCCTAAAGATCGTTAAATATATAATAAAAATAGCAAACACAACGAAGGACAAAACATTTTTGTTCAGTATGTAAATAAACGAGTCACTGTGGCAATCAGTTGTCGACCATGGCGACCTCTCCCAAACAAAACCTTAATTTTTTTTTTGTGACTGCATTCTCACTGCATGTGTATGCCTTGTGGATGTGGCCACCTAAAAAAAAAAGTGTCACCGAACCTCAACTGAGTAACAGGAAGGTCAGATTTGATGGTCAAAAAGTCACCGTCCTCCCGAAAGAAAAAAGAACAAATACAGGAAGATGTAGAAGAGGAACTGAAACGATATTAAGGATCTCATTCGGTAGGCATAAGCGTGGCCCTTTTATAAATGCAGGGGTCTTCTCTATTAACTTGAAACAAAAAAAGATAAAAGGAAATCGTAAGGTAATTATTTTGAACCTCGATATCTGCATTGGGGAAATGATTAAAAAAAAAAACACAGTTAGTGCAATATAGCTTCGGTACAGTTTCTTCCAAAGAGTCCATCTCTGCACAAGCTTCGATAGCCTTTGCTGGTGAATCCTGTGTGGCAGCGCTGGATCGAAGAATAGGGATTAGAAGAACAAGGGTTCTGCAAGGAAGAAAAATGTGTGTTTGTCTGATGTTAATATAATTAGGGAAAAACTGGAGACTGTGTGATTGATGTTGTGATAGTAATATTGCAGTAAATGGTTTGAACCCGGGGGTAACGTGTGAAGGTGTAGTCTGATCGTCCGGGTTAGTGTAGTCCTGAGAAGGACTGTTGTCGGTGGCAGTGACTGACGTTTCGACAACCTGTGCGGAAGTCATCATCAGAGTCAAGTGAATGATTGTTGTCAGTAGAATGTTCTTATTCCAGTTCGTGTGAAATGATCGGTTGGTTTTGCCGTGATGTTATTGGCTGTAAGACTCAAGTGACGTAAGTCGGTCGTGATTGATCTGTTTCGGTCTGTCGGTAAAGCTAGGTTGTTCTTTTTCGGTCGTTTGTGATGTTTATGTCGTGAATGAGTCGTTTGTATGGGGCGGGTAGTTGTTGACATCTGTTTAGGGGAGTCTGTTCTAAGTTAGTAAACCAGCTTTCCAGAGTCAGTCGTTGAAAATAGTCAGTGCTGTAGGTTAGGCATTGCGCAGAGTCCCAGTCAATGTTGTGGTTGGTAAGTCGATGGTGTTCAGCAATGTGATTGCTGACATCACCTTTCCTCGTCGCCCGTCTGTGTTCAGTCAGTCTTGTTGTGAGGTTTCTGCCAGTCTCACCGATGTAGGAGGCTTGGCAGTCGGAACAATTGATCTTATAAATCGTTCCCTGTCTGTTCCTCGGTTCGTCTTTGTCTTTAACGTTGGTTAGTAACTGACGTAGTGTGGTGATGGGTTTGTGGGCGACGCGGATATTGAAGGGTAGTAAGATGCGCGAGATGTTTTCAGACATGCCTTTTATGTACGGTATGGTTGCTGTAGTCGTAGGGGTTGCGGTGTCGTTTGTTTCGGTAGTGGTAGTGGGTCGGTGGGTGTTCCGTCGGATGAAGTCGTTGTTGTAGTTGTTCTTCGTAAAAACACGGTGAAGGTATTTGAACAAAACACTGTTGCTTCATCGTAAAAACACGGTGAAGCAACTTGACTAAAGACGAACAACGCGCACTGAAACGACTGAGAAACGACGAGAACATAGTCATCCTACCAGCCGACAAAGGACGAGTTACTGTTGTTATGGACAAAACTGACTATCACGACAAAATGGACGCACTAGTTAACGACAAACGAACCTACGAATAACTCAAACGTGACCCAACTCCTGCCCTTCAACGTAAACTCAACAGTAAACTACTGACACTCAAGAAAACGAACGCCTTTGACACCCAACGGTACTATCGACTGAGGTGCTCGGTACCACAGCCACCGAAACTCTACGGTTTGCCGAAACTACACAAACCTGGTTTCCCGATGCGACCTATTGTTTCTTTCTGTGGCTCTCCCACATACCAACTATCCAAGTACCTGACGACAATACTACAACCGCTAACCGACAAACCCAGACATAAACTACAATCTACTGAAGACTTCATTAACGCTACCAAGACTGTTCAGATACCTGACGACTACAAACTAGTGTCATTTGATGTGAAATCACTGTTCACAAGTATTCCACTTCAATTAGCATTACAATGCACTGAGACTGCAATCCGAAAATCTACCGACCCACTACCGCTACCGACAGACGACATCATGGACTTGCTAAACATTTGCCTAACGTCTACTTACTTTCAGTACAACGGTAAACACTACAAACAGTTACACGGCACTGCCATGGGGTCTCCAGTTTCTGTTGTTATAGCAGAAATTGTGATGCAGAACATCGAGGAACGCGCCCTTTCGACTTGCCGACAAACGATACCGCTTTGGTTACGTTACGTTGACGACACATTCACCGCCGTTGGACACGACGAAATTGACGCATTCCACAACCACCTTAACGAACAAAACACTGACGTACAGTTTACCAGAGAAGTCGAAGAAAATGGCAAACTTCCTTTTCTAGACTGCCTGGTAAGCCACAACGACAACTCATTACGAACGACAGTTTACAGGAAACCGACACACACCGACAGATTACTAGACGAGTCATCCTACAACCCTACATCACACAAAGCCACAACTATCAGAACTCTAACACGACGCGCACAACTAGTATGTGACTCGACAGACAGCTTATCCGACGAGAACAAATACCTTCACCGTGTTTTTACGAAGAACAACTACAACAACGACTTCATCCGACGGAACACTCACCGACCCACTACCACTACCGAAACAAACGACACCGCAACCCCTACGACTACAGCAACCATACCGTACATAAAAGGCATGTCTGAAAACATCTCGCGCATCTTACTACCCTTCAATATCCGCGTCGCCCACAAACCCATCACCACACTACGTCAGTTACTAACCAACGTTAAAGACAAAGACGAACCGAGGAACAGACAGGGAACGATTTATAAAATCAATTGTTCCGACTGCCAAGCCTCCTACATCGGTGAGACTGGCAGAAACCTCACAACAAGACTGACTGAACACAGACGGGCGACGAGGAAAGGTGATGTCAGCAATCACATTGCTGAATACCATCGACTTACCAACCACAACATTGACTGGGACTCTGCGCAATGCCTAACCTACAGCACTGACTATTTTCAACGACTGACTCTGGAAAGCTGGTTTACTAACTTAGAACAGACTCCCCTAAACAGATGTCAACAACTACCCGCCCCATACAAACGACTCATTCACGACATAAACATCACAAACGACCGAAAAAGAACAACCTAGCTTTACCGACAGACCGAAACAGATCAATCACGACCGACTTACGTCACTTGAGTCTTACAGCCAATAACATCACGGCAAAACCAACCGATCATTTCACACGAACTGGAATAAGAACATTCTACTGACAACAATCATTCACTTGACTCTGATGATGACTTCCGCACAGGTTGTCGAAACGTCAGTCACTGCCACCGACAACAGTCCTTCTCAGGACTACACTAACCCGGACGATCAGACTACACCTTCACACGATAGTAATATTGTCTGTATTAGGTGCCCAGCTATAAAGCTGTATTAAATTTGATAGTCATCCTGGTCACAAAATGTTTTTTCCTACTGGTTTATTCAATAAAATTATTTTAAAAAGCCATCTCCTTAATTATTAGTTAGCAGAGATGTCGCAATCTGATTTGCCGTTGTCGATAAGAATACAGACAACGCTTCCCGCGTCAACATGTCACGCAATGGTCACGCGCTGAAAAAAACGTTTTACTTGACGTCGATATTGTGGTCGAGAACACGTCAAAAGACAAATCTGCTGTGGACTCACTCGGCTACGCCTCGTAAGTCCATAACATTTTGACCTCTGTAATGACAAATATCGTTGTGGATAAGAGTACAGACTACGCTAAACTGCTGCTGATTTTTTAAACCTTGAAACCCCTAAGAATGACCATCCAATTTCTGTCTCTACTATATTACTACTAAATCATTCATTGAGATCGTGAGAAATGAAGTAAATGATCACCAAGCTAAGAAAGCGTATAGAAAACAGTACAGAGAATATTGTTACAGATGTTAGGTTGTGAAGTTCTAATTGAAGGAACCTCTATTATCTGGGTTTTTTAGTTATCCGGACTCGTTCCTCTGCACCCAATTTTTTCACGAGTATCAATAGGTTACATTCGAGATGTGAATCAACTTTTTCCTATCAAACAAAGCAGGTGTTCTGAAACAATACTTACCCTATTTCGTCAATACAGCTTCAAAGAAAGATAGAATTAGCGACGAGGGTACGCTCTAGCAGCTTGAAACTGATTGACATCTGAATTACGAGCTCGTTATTTTGGCTTGAGAAAGGAGAACAGAACCTCCAGCAGCCACTCAGTAAAAGAGAAAAAAAAATTATTCACAAAGTTTAAGGACCTATCTAAGGTGCCTAGTAACCAGCTTGTCAATTGTCATTATACAATCTGTAAACATTTTGTTTCTCCATCTCATTATCCCCACCGAAGAAAAATAATAGTTCGTGTGTTCGTCTATCAGTTTTGAAATCAGCACCTTAAGGAGTTACACAGGAGATCTAAAAAAATCAAGAAATCAGTGTTTTTTGGTTTCGACAGTTCAATTTTTTAGGAGGTTCAATGCGTGTTTAGACGTTCCTTCAATTAGAACGGTTTGGGGAGCAATTGAATTATTCCCCCATCGGTGAACAAAATGGGAAGGAATGAATGTGCGCGTTGTGGGTCTCTTCGCAGGACATCGACTGAGGTTTGCAAATCGGAGAATCTTAGTAAAGTTATTTTTTACCCGCCAATGAATCTTCTTATCTCGAATAGGTCAAAATGGTTCTTTTTTAGATCGAAGGTTGTCAATGGTTAAACTTGCGGACAGTCTCTCTAGCTTTTCCATCTTTCTTTCCAAGGTGGCGGGTTCGTCGATCACGGAATGACCGGGAAAGTACTCGGGGTGAGTTTTAAAGGGTCTCAAATGCAAGCGCCACTCGTTGCACGTAGAGTAATATGCGTCATCCCGGCTGATGGCCGGGCAACTCTCAGTCCAACCCCTGAGAGCGCCCGTAAAAGTTTAGGAACCGCGCCCGTCTATCATTAAAAGGAAAAGGATGTAATCAACTTGTCGTTTACGCTCCTATTCAACTGACCGCCATTAAATCATTTCATTTAAAAGGTGACATTTGCGAAATAAAGAAATTATTATCATCGCGTCTGAAGACGAACATGAATTGAATTTTGTTTCCTATCTACTTAATTTGAAGGCTTTTCTTCTCTAGCGCACATTTGAAAACTTAGCTGTTCTAATTACGGCTCGTAAATTTCTTTTCTAGGGAAAGCCATTTACTTTATTACAGTTGATTTGCGCTGACCGTACTTCCAAACGTAGGTCGTTGGCTAAAAGAAAATAAAAAGATTCAATTATGAAGCCTTCTGTTTGTAATTTGCAGTTAATATCCACGCATTATTATATGGCTGTGTCTCACAAGGACTGGGAACTACTGAATTCACGAATTTGATTGGCTGAAATCAATACTGAAAGCGGTCTAGATTTTCCCATCTAGACCGGCATATAGACCGGTCTAGAAAGAAAAGGTACAAAAAAGACAAAAAATTGGCATATAAGACACAGCCATATAATAAACATCTTATAAACCGAGCTAGGTCGGTCTGTATGGGAGAATCTTGACCTCGGTCGCTGGTACAGACCTCACTGCGTGAGGCGACCTCGGTCAGGATTAGGGACGTCGTTACGCAACCACGACGGCGACGGCGACGGCAACGAGGACGTGGAAAAACAAGAGATCTAATTGGCAGAACAACAGCTCAGCATGTGCGTTTTGAAACTTTGTATATTTCTTAGCCGTCCTATGCAAAACAACAACGTGAAATCGCCAGAATTTGCGTCGTCTGCGAACCGAAACCGCAACGGCAAATTATTTTAATTTCCATTTGGAACTCAACGCTACTTTTACACGTCATGCTGAAGTTGAGCTGTGGCGTTGTGTGAGACAGTAAGCTCCTGCAACCATTTTTGAAATTCTAACTAAGAGTAGAAATTCAGTTTTTAATCGAAGTCTTCCTTGGCGTTGCCGTCCTGATTGCGTAAGGTTCCTATTCTCCCATACAGACCTCCCGCTCGGTTAATAAGAACTAGATATTCGAGTAACGTTCGGTTGATAAGAAATTTGCAAGCCCTGCTCTCGCTTCCCCAGAAAAAAAATTCTTTTTTGTTTTTGTCAACTTTGTTTTTGGCACGAATCTGAGGGTGTCAGGTGAAAAAGATTAAACGCGTCAAGCACCTCTTAGGCCTGAATACATTACCAAAACGTGAGAAATCAGAGAAATTATATTTTGACAGCAAAAAGAGCCTTTTACCTAGATACTTGCTTTCAATTTAAATTCATTTTCGAATTTTATGTTCATAATTTTAATTAACATGTTTTGAAGATGGTAATTAGGGTCCAATTTTGGTCCATTTAAGACCCACAGATCACATGGCAAAATTAAAGGAAGTCGAAACCTACTTTTATTTGCACGATTGAATAAAATGCGTCGAGCTCGTTAGAAAACGAGTTACCATTGTGCTGTGTGAGAAATGTCATCTGCAGCTGGCTTTCATCAACACATTTGTAAAGAGGTCCCACCTCAGAGCGGCTGAAAAAATATAATTAACGAATCATGACCTAATGATCAAGGTAATAAACTTGACGTTCATTAGTTTGTAACCCTGAAGGCAAGATAGCAGTAATCAGAGGTTGCGCCCCTAGCAGATGACGATTTCTTTCAAATCTCGTTATTTTATCGTGTGGGGATGCACTCTTTTATCTAGATAAGCTCAGCTTATCTGAAAAATCGATTTCTATCTTTAATGAGTTGATCGAACTTTGACGTGTTTTTGCCTCCCGTAGAATTCACAATTTGCGGCCGAATTTGAATTTTGAGTTGACCTTGCTGACGATTGCGAAACAGCGAGTGGCGCCAAACTCCCAACAGGATATAAGTCAAGGTTAGAAACCGTGTAGATGATATTTTCTATTTTTTTCCAAGATTATTATTTAGTAGAATGAAAAGAGAAAGGCGCATTTGAAAAAGGTAAGTGTTTAAATTTCCCCGCAGGGGAACTTAAATTGTTAATTTTACTTGATTAAAAGTAAGGGCTATGACGAAAACATAATTTGTTAACTTACCATGGTGAAGAAGCGAGGAAAGTAAATAAGTTTTCATCAAATCATTAAACCAGTGAAAGGTCTGAAATTGTCAATACCATTTTTCTTGGTTACATATACAAAAATCGCGGTCTTCTGAAACTTAAAACCGTGATCTTACCTTGATCCTTTAACCTCTTAAAACGTTGTTTACAAATTTTCTCTTCTTTTTTCCCTCAAATTGAAGTATCTTTTTACTTCCGATGCGTTTAATATCGCAATTATCTTCTGAAGAGTTGATTATTTCCTGGAGCGAAGTTTCGAATATCTCCCTGTGGAGATGTGATTCAGGAATAAATCATTGTCCCATTTTGTCAGCTCCGACCAGATTGAAACCTTGGAATAAGGCAGCTGTCATTTCATCCAATCTGAGTTTCATTAAGGTAACTTTTTTCGAATGATATCGCTGTTAGAATTGCAGTGGAATTTCTTGATAGTGAATTTCTTGAATTTCTTGAATTTCTTGAATTTCTTGATAGTGAACGTATTATATGTGAGGACTGCGTAAAGTGCCTATGAAGTAAAAACTTTTTTTGCCCTGTTTGTTTGCTTATGTCTTGACGAACACAGCTAAGCGATTTTGACCGAACAAAAGAACTTTCTTGTATTATTTTTTGAACCTCAAAGTTTGGATTTTTCAATCTGAAATGGGTCCATTTTGCGCGCGGTCAAATCTCATCTTACAAAGGAAGTGACTTAGTTGGTGGTTCTGAAGACAACAAACAAAAGCTTAAACAAAGCGCCAGAACCACCAACTACGTCATCAGAGCCACCAAAAAGCCGATTTAAATTTATTTTCTTGAAATTTCTTTTGTCATTCCTTAATAAGGACATAATAAGCTACAAAATTATGCAAAAAAATTACTTCATAGGCACTTTAAAAGAGAAATAAATTACCTTGAAATGCAATATTGCCTCCTGTATACAAACGCATAATACGATTCTAAGAAGCAATAAGAAATTTCCTACGTGGACCCATCAATTATGGTTTGCGGAAAGAAATTCAGAAAATCTTTGCTATCAAGAATCTATTATTTTTCCTTTTTTTTTTTGTTCCTTTCGGTCTCATTTTTTTCACTCTCTTCTTCTTCTTTTTTTTTTTCCTTTTCACATGTGATTTACTGACAATCTGTGATCAAGCAATAAAACTGTTTGCGCACTTTTGTACATGAAAGTGTTCACATGGTTATGTTGAGTTATATGCATTACCGACACCAGAAATGAAGTGTACGCCGATTTATCGAGAATTGCTTAAAAATTAAAAAAAAAAGACTCTTAGCAATGACAATAATTATCGGAAACTCATCGACATTAAACTTAACTTTAATGAAAACCGGTAAAACGATACCAAACACTGCAGGACATTTGGGACAAGAAGGTGAATAACATTTGATATTTTGTTTGCTTTCTTTTCCTAAGACACATCCTAGTGTAAACATCAGAACAACGCTCATAAGGTTTGTTTTCAAGATCGAATGAGGGCACCGACTAACGTGTTGTCAAAGGCTAATGATTTTGATAGAAAGCGTAAGGACTTCCCTCGATAAAACTCAGCTTCGAGGATTCTCTACATAGCCTTATACGCAATCTATCTTGTTCAAACCGTTTCTCAATTAATTTTCAGGTGTGTGAAAAAGATGCCTCTAGTTCTTCGACATCGTTCAACGACAGCTTTGTTTGTGGCATTCTACGCAACAGTCCTTTTTCACGATGAAGTCGAAAGCGCTCAAAGCAGCGTCTCAGGTAATCCAGGCTACATAACATAATCTTATCATTTTAATTAACAATCCTGCTTTATCAGATGAAGTTATGGAGTGTTTGTGAAAGGTATGTAAAAATTTTGAAAGCAGTCCATTTCAAGATATCGACTTATGCCCTCTGGTAAGGTGAGATTTTTGTCAAAACTGAAGTGAAATTTTCCAAAGTTTTTATTTTTTTCGGTTTGTCTCTTAACTAATCACGGGCCTCTTTTGACAGTTTTAGATTCCTTATTTTATTTTGACTTGAAAGTGCAAAACTTGTCACTGTAAGTTTTCATCTCTGGCAAGCATGCACAGTGGCTCTTTATCCCCATTTGTTTCAGCCCATCCGCCTCTACTTCCTTAACCTTCGGCTGGCAGGAATCCTACGTCCCTATCATCTTCTCCAGAGGGTTCGTCACATTCTCCTCCAGTATCTTTATTTGACGGAGGGTCTCTATCTCGTCTGCCTTCATCTCCCTCATTGTCGTCTGTTGGGGATCCTCCTTCCCCACCATCTCTTCCAGCCGATGGCCACCTATCTTCAATTCCTTCACTGTCACCTGTGGGAATCCTCCGCAACCACCATTACCTTCTCCGGATGGGCAGTCGTTGGCTGTCGGTGGACCTCCATCTTCATCATCTCTTTCAGCTGGTGAGGATCCACCTGTAACACCTTTACCTCCCCCACCTTCATCTGATGAGAATCCGCCGTTACTACCATTACCACCTCCAGATGGGGAGCCACTGGCTGGCGGTGGGCCTCCATCTCCAAGCCTTTCAGCCGATGACCACCTACCTTCACCTCCTTCATTGCCGTCTGGCGAGAATCCTCTGTCCCCACCACCTTCTTGCTCAATTGGTCGTCCACCTTCGCCACCAGGTGGGAATCCCACCCAAACACCGCGTGCACCTACCTTACTACCACGTCCTCGACCACTACTTCCCCAACCACCACTTCCACGGCCGCCACCACAACTCCCAACATTGCAGCCACAATCACCACTACAGCAATTACCATCAACGTCCGTACCGACGACTCCAATATCTTCTGAATCTCCAACTTCATCGAGCGGGATTCTGACCGGTGGTACCTCACCCGCTTTAGTTGTTTCTCCCACTGCACCTGCCCCTGACTACTTCATCCTTAATTCTTTACGCCTCATTTGCAGTCCAAATGAGATCCCAACCAATGGTAAGGCAAAAATTCAAGTCTCACTCAGGAAACACTATAGTCTTTATGCATTTGCTTAAGCACATTATGTACGTGTAACATTCAAGAGGAAATTTGGGACCTTCTGCAATGCCTTGACAGTAATCTGTGGCCATGAATTTGGAGTGAAGGTTTTATTAATTTCCTCAAATGTTCGACGTATATTACAAAACGAGTTAAAAATATATTGTTTGTTTGTTTACATCTTTAGCCTCCATAGATCCAAAATGGATTGAGAGCGTTCGGCGTTTTATACTCCGATGTTTCCGAAGCTATGATAAATATAAGAGATTTACCTGCAAAAATCGCCGTGGCAACGACGACAGATTGGAAAATGTTTCTATACCCGTATTTAGTAGGTTTATACCCCTATGCTACTGTGACAGGCTTTGTGACAGCTTTGGTGACTGCTGCTACGACTTCGATGTAATGTAAGCTTTCTTTCTTTTTTATTGTTCGTTGATTTGTATGTGTGTTGTATGATACTAGGTCGCAGTGCAAAAAAAGGTAAGTGACAGTGGCTGGTTTAAGGTGTGCACTGTTTACGGTAGTAAATAGATGATTACTGATTATGATCTGCTTTCTACTGACTGAATCATTTCACGTCACATTGAACGAAAAAGAGAGTTTTACTAGACGCGTACGTTGTAAAAGTGCAACCACCACATTCATGTACCGTGCAAGTAAACCTTACATGATATTTTTATCCCGCTCACATTTCATTTATTTAACGATTTGATCAACCATGTTGACATGAAAATATCGACTGGATTTAGCCATAGACGACTTCCTACAGCACAAAATTGCATGAATGATGCACTTTTGATCGAATGATCTTCAATACTTACACCACCTCCACAGTCAATAAGGTGTAAATCCAAACCTATCCACGACCTGCTCATAACTATGTTTTCCCGCGCTACAGACAATTTCTTGAATTAACTTTTGTCTTTTATTTTTAAATTTTGTCGGGTCTTTGTGGTTTCTTCTTTCTGTGATTGAGCGCTGTGATGACTTTGTTCATGGAATCATGACATTCTATTGAAAGGCACCACGCATGCAATTTTTGATAATTTTTTAATGTGCTGTCAGAATTTTTAGTTCTCTAATTTATGTCATGGTTTCCTTCATAGTTGTCGTGCGCAAGTGAATCCTGAAAGAAGCACTTTAAGTGCAACTGAAACCTGCTTCGCTTTAAAAGACAACCCACTTTGGCCCATTTACAACGGTTACGCTGTCTGGAGTACATGTCCTCAAAAATGGGAAGAAAACGAAACGCGAAAAAAATGTGAGAACGAAGATCAAAGTGAACTCCTGATAAGTTTGCCGGTTTTCGACGAAGACAATTTCAAAACGTATAAAAACATATTTTGTGCAAGATGTAATGGAGCTGTAAACACGACTTACTGGAGGCTTAGTTTTGTCTGCTCTTCATGGTTCAACTTTACCGCATCGAATATTTCCACTAATGTGAACACTTTGCTAAACAACTGTTCGCTGGACATATCACCGCAAGATTTCCAGCAAAGCTCATTGAAACGATGCATTCCTCGGTTTCAAGATTGTCAAGTAGTGAGTCAACAAAAAAACCAATCTCACTGCCAAATGGAGTGCCTGCGGTACGCTTTCCCAGTGTGTTTGAATTCGGCGGGAATACTACGTTTTCGAAACCCACAATGCGCATTGTGTAATGGCTTCAAACCTGTTGATCTCGAAAATGAATGTGAATCTGGGAGTGCTCCGAATCTTCCACCATTGACCATTTTGTTTGATTTTACTTCCACGTCGAAATGCAAGATTCGGGTAGATGAGATAAAAGAGGGCGTGTTTCAACGGATTGAACGTACCGTAGTTTGTTCTGGTGATGAATTGTATGATCCTTACGCTGCAAGCTGCAAAAAAGTTGTCTCACTTGAAGATTATGGCAACCGTCAGCTTGATAAGCGCAATAGCTCAGACTATTGGAATCCAAACTGTACTATTGTGGCGTTTAACAAAACGGATTTCAAGCAGCTTCCCAACGGATCCATCTATTCGAGTCATCACAGGAAGACTTACAATAACAACACCTACAAATTTATTGACGATAAACTACTGTTATGTGTAAATCTTTCGAGGAACTTTACAGGTACAGATTTGAAGCGCGATTATCAGTGGACTGAGATCACTAGAGCCACGCCAGCATCACTGCAGCTTTTCACTTTTATTGGATCCATACTGTCGATGGTCTCTCTAATTCTTCTGCTTTTGACATACATCATGTTTACTGAGCTCCGCAACCTACCGGGGAAAATCATTATAAACTTGGCCATCTCTCTTCTGCTGAATCAGAGTTGTTTCTTTGCGGGAGGAGATATTAAAGATCCCGAGACGTGTCTGTCAGTTGCAGTTCTACTCCATTTCTTTGTTCTCTCTTCTTTTACTTGGATGAGCGTAATGGCTTATGATGTGCATCGAATTTTTGCTCCGTTAAGTAAGTTCATTTTCCTGAAAGAGTCCTTGAATTTTTTTTCTGAGAAAGGGTACGAACCTAGTATATGTTTATCGCTTGCATTACGAAGATGTGATGAAAATGAGAGGTGCTTGGACAACATGCTTCACTGTTGCATCACCCCCTCCAGCCAGGAGCGGGTAATGCAACAGTGACGAAATTCCAGGGTGGGGTGGGTGTGAGGGTAACGGTTTAGGCATCTTGCGATGGTCTATCATCCCTTCGAGTAACCCTTGCAATGCTTGCAATTGCTTCATGGGAGAGAATCTTGGAAAGCCCTTCAAGAGGTAGTGTTCTCCCCAGAGTTTACTCTTATGAATAGACTTTACTCAGTCCCAATTCCTCGAGATGCTTGGATAAGATGCTTCACTGTTGCATCACCCCCTCCAGCCAGGAGCGGGTAATGCAACAGTGACGAAATTCCAGGGTGGGGTGGGGGTTAGGGTAACGGTTTAGACATCTTGCGATGGTCTATCATCCTTTCGAGTAACCCTTGAAATGCTTGCAATTGCTTCATGGGAGAGAATCTTGGTAAGCCCTTCAAGATGTAGTGTTCTTCCCAAAGTTTACTCTTATGAATGGATTTTACTCAGTCCCAATTCCTCGAGATGTTTGAAAGACAGATTTCTGCCTCACAGCAGCCAAAGGGAGAGGGAGAGAGAGAGAGAGAGGTCCGTAGCAAGCGAGGTCCTTACTTCGCTAAAGACCTGATGAGTTCTATAGCTCAGTAACTTCCCGATTCAGCCCTCTAATAAATCACTAAGTTAATACTATAACCTAAGTTGGTCCTAACGCGCTTATCATTATTTCAAAAGAAGGATCGGGAGTTGCAGCGAATCTACATGATGGCGACTAGAAACGTCTTACGGTGTACTCTGTGTATGCCTGGGGAGTTCCGGCTGTGATCGTTGTCACATGTGTCGTAATTGATCATATACAAAGAGGAGCTATCGGAGATGGTGAGTTTTTTGCATTGCTAAATTATTGATGCCATTGAGGAATAAACCATCATCGGAGCTTTCGTTGATTCTTTGTAAGTAGGGAATGTTTATAAAATTAGTTATTGGCGAGTTCCTTGCATTTCTAAAGCAATGAGGGTGCAGAAAAATTGACCTTTGTTAAAGCTCTAGTTTATTGTTTTTGGTTAGGGAGTACGTTTCCATACCCATATGAGGGACCAATCATTTGACATTTTTTTCGCTTGGGTGGTGACACGAAGGATTTTTGGGGGATCACATGGTCTTCTTTGGAAGGGGAAAAGCTGTTGCTAACATAGTATGAAGGGTGGGACTATAGAAAACTGACTTCCAATTAACTACCAACGAGGGTGTGGGGGGGGGGGGAGGGAAGGGAATAGAAGGGAAGGGAAGGGAAGTCAAAAGAATATTAGAGAGCCTTATTGGGAGAACAGTTCAAAATTTCAATGTTTCCAAATCAAAATCCTCCAACATCTCACTTTGGCGATAGATTATGTGCGGTCTCAAAATACTATTTTCCTCTCTTACTGAAAACCTTTTTGTATTAAGAATTTGTGAATTTCTTATATTCACAATAGGACAAGGTAAAGAGGAATGTTTTATATCTCAACCGCTGGCCCAGCTTTATTCGTTTGTTCTGCCTGTCGCTCTAGTCCTGCTCTTCAATCTATTGGCACTCGGACACACTGTGAGTCGCATCGTCAAAACACGAAAGGTATTTGCAGATTTGATCGACGTTTTTTCTTTTAACCACGTTTGACCCTTTAGTAGAAGAAGTTAAGTCAATGGAAAGATTTAACCGATATCGGTATGCACATTTTCGGTACCAAAGAGAAATGAAGTGATTTTTTTTTCGCACAGGAGGCGCTAAGGAGCCAGGTGATACTCGTTGGATTCAGTCCTACGGTACTGATGGACAGAATTTCTGTTGCAGTCAACAGCTTCTTTTGTTGATCATCATTTCCTTTATTCTCCTGACCTTAATATTTGATTTAGTGGTGACCCTGTGAGGAGAAATTAGATGCTTGTCACTCTCAAAAGTTGCCAGGTCAAAATAATCGTCAATGGGAAAAATTACTCTTTCTTAGTGTTCAGGAAATACATGATGTATTTCTTTATTGATATAACAAACAGCTGGAAAACTAAGAGGTAATTAGTGAATAATGTAACTTCTTGTAAATCTTTTTCTTTGTTAGAGCAGTTTTCAAAGAAGTGTCGAAACCAAATAAATCCCAGCGAGCAATCAGAACAAAGGTTAACATCATCCCTGTCCAATAAGAACTCAAAGTAAAAACAGGCAACCTGCTTAAAGCGCGGGAAAATGCAAGTGACCAGGCTGGGATTCGCATTTGATTGGTTGAGATGGTGATAACCAATCCCAGAGCGAAGTAAAGCAAAACCAAAGCAATCTAGCTAGGATCACTTTGAAAAATGCTCTCAATATTTATTTATTATTCTATTAAAGGAAACTCAACAAATCACCCATCAGCGACAAAGCAACAGTGTGGCTGTAATTTGCGTCAAAATGGTCTCAGTTGTGGGCTTGACTTGGATTCTTGGAATTGTTGCGAATGTGAAGGCATTGTCGTTCTTATGGTACCCGTATGTAATTATGAACAGTCTTCAAGGCAGGTTTTCTTTTACCATTGTATTTACTTCTTCTGTCTCTCCTCTTGGTGTCCATCTCAGTGTCGTTGAAAAAGGTGGATATTTTCCATTGCCGTTTCGCGGCTTGGTAGATTTCCATCTCTATTCATCTTCACTTTGGTGAATATTTTGTTGTTATATTTGTGATAACTCTGTGCCACAAAATTTACTCGTGTACGTGGACATTCACACGGAGTTCATGCTTTTCTTACCGAAACATCTTAGCATTACTTGAGGTACATCACATTGCTATATGCCTAGACTTTCACTCAACAAAACGAGCACTGTGATTGATTGATTCTCGGTCACGTGCCCTTGATCTAGTTCAAGTCAAATGTATCCCGATCGGGATACAATTGCGCAGTTGTTGCTCGCGCACCGAATATAACCGCATGCTTTTGCCATATGATTGTTTAAGGGAAAGTCTAAATATATAACAAAGCACTTAATGTATGGTCCCGCGGGAAACTGGTTAGTTTTGTCTTTCCTTGAGTCCTGATATTTCCCGAAACGAAGTTGAGGGAAACATCAGGACTCCCGGAAAAACAAAACTAACTGTTTCCCTCGGGACCATACATTAAGGGTATATCATTTTCAGGAGCCAGAGCCCTTGAACTTAAAAAAAAATTAAATGGAGGAACAGTAGCTAAGGTGTAAAGAAATTCGGTGGGTGTTTTATAAAATAAGCACGGTTTACCCGTCATCCCCCTACATTTCCTGAATTTTGCTCCTTTTTTTAATTAATAGGGTTATTTATTTTTCTGGCATTCGCTGTGAGTGGAAGAGCTCTAGAGTTGTGCAGAGTTAAACTGAACAAATCGACAAAGAAACCGCCAGCATTGAACCGAGACCAGATGCATTCCAACTGTACTCTGCAGTCCACTGCCAATGTAACTTGTGATTATCAAGATAAACGAGATACTTACATCTAAAAAAAAAGCAAAGAAACAAATTCACAAATTAAACAACAAGTAGATGGATACTGCAGCCTTTAGTGTCGGGCGTGTCTAGTCAGATGTACCTAACTTAAAGTGACAAGCAGAACTAAAATGTGCTCAATTGAGGGCGCGTAAAGTTCGAATTGGTATTCGTACTGGTAATAATGATAATAATTTAATGATAAAAACGAGAGATAAAAAATATGAACGACGTTTCGACCGCTCCACGATCATTTTCAAGTTAGAGGTCATGAGTAAATTTCCGCATATATACGATTTCTGAAACAATAGAATGAAGGTAAAAACCAAGTATTTACATATAAACAATAAAGCTAATAACTAATAACAAAGTGCAAAAACGAAGTGTAGATAAGCGGTGAAAAGGATGAAAATTAATTAATATGAAGTGTTAAGCAAACAGCTTCGCGCAAATAGAATCGCTCTGTTTGTTCAATTTTGGCTTAAGGTCCCGAATAAAAAGCATTTCGAAAATCAAACAATCGAACTTGTTTGAGCATTTCCTCAGGACCCTAAAGTTCTATGCGATTTCACATGGTTCGATTCCATGTTCTCTTACCTGGTTGCCGAGTACCGATCGTTTATGCTCCTCCACACGTTGATGTAGGTGTCGGCTTGTAAAGTCGACATAATCTGTATCGCACAGATACACTTAAAGAGATATACAACGTTTTCCTAGTCGACAATTGGAGGTTTAAGTTCCTTAGCTTTGAGCTCATCTTTGATCTTGCGGCTTGTAAAGACAGAATGTACTTCGGTATTTATCTTCCGGCTAGGATCACTAAGTTGTTCGCGTAGTTTGTTTGCTGATCACAGATCCTTGAAGGGCAGGGGCACCCTAACGGGAATTTCACCTGCTTGTTGCGGGGGACGCGTGTAATGATAAAAAAAGGCGTGTAATGATAAAAAATAATAGTAATAATAACAATAATAATTATTATAGTAAAAACTTCTTTTGGGGCACAGGTACATAATTTCAGCGCACTTTTCAAATGAAAGAAATAAAGAAATATATAACTTCTGAAAAAAAACAATACAATAAACTTAATAACTGAGTAAGTAAAAATGTTTCGAGTTTCTTGATAAAAAAAAAGCTTTTGCACTTTCATGTTTAATGGCAAGTAACTTCAAAGAGTTGGTACAGCTACGGAGAAAGACCGAGCTCCGTCTGTCTGGGTCTGATCGTCAGGTACTTCCAAAAACAGACCTCTCTTTGCATAACGAGGATTTACGGGTGGAGGCCTTTTTTTTCGGGAAAGAGGGGGAGATGGGAGTAATTAATTCCTTTTTGGTCTATTCCTAACCCAAATAATTTTACACGAACGGCAAAGCAATAGGAAAACTGAGGAATTCTTGTTACCCCGGCTCCACTTAAGGTAATAATATGAACAGTACAGTACAGATTAGGGGAGCACTTTACACCGTAACATCGGTATGCATATTCTCCATACTGTTATCGACTCATTTCCTCTGGTACTGGCAAGGAGAGTTTGTTGCAAAATGAAGAGATTCTTAAGTAGGTTGTTATTTTCGTTATTCTCCTGGCCTTCATATGTGAGTCAGGGTTGAAACTGTAAGCAGAAATTAGCTGCTAGACATTCCTAACGTTCAAAGGGTTAATATGTACAGGCTGAGTCGCATACAGCCTGAATGGCTAGTCTAAAAGGGTAGCCTACAATGAAAAGAAAGTTGTGATACGAGTGACACATTCGTATCGCACACCGGTGCATATCAAGAGTATATTCTCTTGTGCATATAAATCCACTTTTACAAGATAACTTGAACTTAAAAAAAAAAGAAAACAGGAAAATAAGTAATAACAAGGAGTTAAGTAAATGACGCTAACTTGAATCAGAATTCGGAACTATATTGTGTTTGTTTCTCCCGATGATCTACATTGCGCTCACAATTTCTACGCAAAATAAGTAGAATTATTACCATTAATCACTCATTTATACTTTCGTCAAACAATAGTTATCTATTGGAAAAAAAATCTTCTGTGAATTTATATTGATGTGCACTCCGAATTGTGATTGGGAATTTTAAAAACCGTTGTAACGTCCATCCCAGTCGTCCGCTGGGAAACGGTCGTTTCGTCTACGAGTAGTTTCGTTATATTAACGAACAGTTCGCAAACGTCTCGGAGCATTTCGCTGACGTCTCATATAGGTCCTTTGGCTAAAGTACTACAGTCTTAACGGAGTTAGGTTGTTTCAATACAAACTGAAAGTTTATAAAAGGGGTAAGTTTCTAAAGAAACTGTGATACTGCGCCGGTGGAGGTAACAGCGTAAATTGATTTTATCAACTGAGTAGATATTGTAAATTGGCCACCGTGAAGGGTTTGAAAGCTGACGTTTCGAGTATTGGCCCTTTCGTTAGGACGAATGGTGGAATTGTGGATTATGTGTGTTTACATGCAGAAAGTGGAGCTACGCTACGCTATAGGTGGGAACATGGTTACGAGGAAAACAAGAATAAATCAGTGGAATACTTCCATAGGTATCGTTGATAGCTATGGCATTAAGAGTACCGATTCAAAAGAGAAACTTTTGTTAAAGAGTTATGCAGCTTTCCGAGCTGCCTTAATGTAAGGAAAGGCCGCAGACTGCCATATATCGATTAGAATGAATATGAAGATTGAAGTGTCTAGCGACTGGTTTTGATGCGTCCTTGTCACTCCTTTCTGCATCACGAAAGTTTTCTCGGAATCGTTTACCTAGTCGTCTTCTTGTTTTTCCAATGTATACCTTTTTGCAAAAAGTGCAAGTTATACAGTAGATGACATTAGCGGAGGTACATGTGAAGTGATCAGGAATCTTAATGGATCGTATGAAAAGATGAAGAGGGAAAAGGAAACTTATGGACAACCTAGGCCTCACGTACAACGTGCAGTCGAAGAGTTCCCATATAAAAAAACAGGCAGTGTAGGATAAGCACTAATGTTGTACCGTATAAAGTCAGACGTGTCAGTCGATTGAGGCCAGGTATGCTATTAGATAATTTAGTTTTCCGAGCTTTCGCCGATCTGCGGCATCATCAGGGAATGTAGATGGAATCTTTGAAGTGAAGAGTATATCAGGCAGAGGTGTTTGGCTAGATGGTAGAGGTTCAGCAGACAATAGGACAGAAACGTGACAGGTATGTAAATGCAGTAGAAATAGGTCTATGCAGGAAATAAATATAGTCAGGGTAAATACTACAGTTAGAATTAAGGATCTTTGAGTTCAGAAAGCTCCTCCCTGATGATACCGTAGATCGGCGAAAGCTCGGAAAACTAAATGATCGTAGCATACCTGGCTTCATTTGATTTACAATTCTGACTTCATAACACTATGCTACTCAAGGACAACATCCAACCTTGTACCGCCTGTTAACTGTACAGCATTTTATTTGTCACTTATTTGTACGAAGAAGACAAAACAAAGACGAGACGTTTGTGAATGACCTGAAACGTTTGTTAAACGAACTATGAAACGTCAACGAACTGACCTGAGACGTGTGCGAAATGATCTGAGAATTTGACGAGAACGACTCGTCGGCGAAGTATCAGCAACTTTTTCGTCCCTTGCGTTTCCGCATGACGACAGTTTACTGCTCAGTTCATTCCATAGCACTCTAGTTTTCCCAAGGTGTGGTGTCCTTCTTCGGGACGGAAACCGTGGTCATAATAGCTTCCCGTATCGCCAAATCTCAACTGAATGACGGGAATATGGGACTTGTTTGTTAGAAGACCGCTGTCCATCCGCCAAGTCTGTTTATTATCATCGCAGTTACAGACCCACGATGGGTTAACACACGAGCCGTTCTTTCCACAGGCGCAGCCATCATATACTGGACTTGCCCCATCAAAGTAGGTCATTTCTTCACCGTCACGTGAAACCCACCATGCATATTCATTCCTTCTAATCCTAGAGTCCAGGCACTCGTATTTGATGAACTGTTGACAGTTGGTGGAAAGTTCTGTTAGAACCTTCAATTGAGAAATGCTGACGGGGTTGTAATCGATGTCGAGGGAATATGAATCAACCGGCTCAAAACCATCTACATGTGTCCTGTTCTCGCTGTCATGACTGACAACTGTCACTCCAACACCACCTTTGTCAATCATGTTACAGAAAACAGGAAATGGATTCTCACCAAGAATACCGTCAGGATCACTGAAGTCATCACCACTGACGTCGCTGATGTTGACCTTTACTTTTGTGCAGGTTTCAGGGTAATTGACATAAATAATGACATTTGTTTGAATTGAGCTGAATGCATTAGACGCACGGCAAGTGTATGTACCATTATGGGTGAAGTTAGCAGATGAAACTGTCAAGTTATTGGAGGAATCAATAACTACGCCTGAGGGTAATGACGAGGTGCCATTAAATACCCACGACATCGTTGGTGTCAGGTCGCTAAAGGCAGAACAAGGCAGCGTGAGACTTTCATCGGCCTTCACTGTTGCATTCGACGGCGATGGTGAATCTGAGAGTTGAATACACTCGGAGGTGAAGTGCAGATGATTTGCTGCCCCGAATGTTTGTGGCAGCACACAGATAGGAACCACTGTTCGACAGGGTTAGACTTCCTCCATTTACGAAGCTTCTTGAAGTAGGCAGCAGTCCTTGAGCCTTGCTCCATGTAACTGAATGTGGCAACGGATTACCAGTCGCGTTACAAGTCCTGGAAAAATTTCTACCCTCCACAGTTTCGATTCTATCAAGACGAACTTGTACTGATGGAAGTCCTGGAATCAAAAACAGCATTTCTTAAAAAAGATCGCAAAGTCGGAAACTAAAATAATCATCTATTGCTTCAATGCAAATGACTTATTCTGTTCAATTTTACCGGCATTACTGGTGTTTTTCACTGTCCAGCAACAGCATAAGATGTACAGTAGTCTACTAAAGTACTAACTGGTTTGCTTCTAAACAACCTCTGCGGAGACTTGTTGTAAATAAATAAACAGACGAATCAGTTGATCAACTTACCTTCATTACAGTTTTGTCCCATCAGCCCATTCCTGCACACACAATGATAACCTTTACGGGGAAAGCCAGTTTGACAACTCTGGGTAACTGGGCAAGGCTTTTTAAAACAAACGTTCTGTAAGATAAAGCATAAATTACTACTGTTTGGTCTAAGGTACGGTCGCAAAGCGTGTTTGGTTTTGATACAAAAATCATTTATGCACGACTGACACCAATGTATCTATGCACTTTTGCATTTAAATTGCATGCATGTATTGCGTCCATACACTCAGCCTCAGATGCAATCTTCATTCTTGGATCTATGCATTCATACGTCCAGGAAGTCGCAAAACGAGTTATCTAAGGAATCGTCTCTCAACGATGCAGGCAGGGATCAATGCATTTATCACCTATGCATCCACGTATGTATCAATGCATTGAATTTTTATCCTCTCATCCACGTACTCCATTATCGCTTTTATCTATTAATTTCCTGCCACGTGGATTTGGTATGGACCTTAATTCAGTACAAAGGCAATGGAGTTGCTATTAGGTATGGGTTCGAATCCCATCGATGCCTGGCCCCGGTTGTTTGCAAGTTGGACAAGGCTATACACTAAATAACTTGCTTTCCCTGGGACGGTATGGTGGGTTTTGGTCAAAACGTTTCCGCTGGATAGCATTTCATCCGTTGGATGGCGTTATCCGCACTTTAAACAACTGGGCCTTGCATTTTATCAGGACTCTCCTCTGAAATTTCTCGAATTACATCCCAGAGTTCGAATAACGGCGGCTCACCCTCACCTTAAATGATTTGTAAATAGTTCCATCTCTGTATCTTATATTCAATGGATGAGCAACATCATCGGAATCACTCAATTCACTCAAATATGTCCCATCCGGAAGAGGTTTTAGATTGTATGATATACAGTTATTCTCCGCGTAACAATTCACTTCGCAGGCACTGGCTGATTCTGTCTCCATGGTCTTGAACACGTGACCAATTAGAAAGAAGCCCGTGACTGCCTGATTCATCTCCAGTTGTCGACAATCTTCGTCTAAGACAAAAAATAGGATGGGATAACACATTGCAAATGTCTCGAAGAGCTTACAATTATAATCAATCTTATAACTTCCTCTCATGTGCGAAGGCAGACAGGGATGAGCCGGTTACATATCATTTTCCAAATTTTGAGCTTTATGAAGTAATGAATGAGGAATATCAAAGTTTTCTAAATGTTATGTTTTGAATTAATAAATAGGAAGTACTGTGGAAAAGAAAGGGTAAAAAATTGCAAATTTAAAGATCAATCCACCACTGGCAGACAAGTCTAAACAGAAATAGTATTAAACCACGTCCCTGGTAGGGGAAGACGGGACAGGAGACCGTGGGCAATATGAGATTGTCATCTCTGCCCCCTCTCCCTTTACGTTTCATGCCACATAAATATAATAGCGCTAAAATTTTAGGAGTTAAACTCAAATATAGGGCAAGGAAATCTGTCTTTACATTTGAAACGGTCTACAAACAAATGAACTATTTTTGAAAGTCGTTAAATCAAAAGCGATTGTAACTTTGTTGCAATTGTTTTCAAGAACACATCATTTTTTTTTAATCATTATTAATCTGGCTCATTAAAACGTTAAAATTGAAGGGCCGTTTTAGAACACCGTTTAAGATGAAACGTTAGGCAGCCTGAATTTAATCCGGCAAATAATCTGATCAGCGAGGTCGAACAAGATTTGTGATGAGTAGTTTCGAAAAAAAATCAAATCCTTGCGTGGTGTTTATGCCACTTAACTCACCTTGTTGGAATGCAGCATAGATACACGTCAGAATGAAAGACAAAAGCAGTACCGATAATTTCATTTATCACTTTCACGGGTTTATTACGAATCAACTTAACGATCTGCTCCCAGTTGGCTAGTTAGCTCAATTGGTAAGAGCGCTGCACTAGTATCGCAGAGGTCAGTGGTTCGAATCCCGTACAGGCCTGATTTTTTAAAGGTCTGATTTTCGCTATTGCTTGAATAGCGCTATCTACTGCGAGGATCGTGCATCATACGATAATTTCATTGTTGAGAACTTCATTTCTCTTCGTTTTGTGAATTTGCCTCTATGCCAGTGCGTGCAATGGCAAAATGAAAAGTTAGCAGTGTTAGCTCTGGACAGTTCTCTTTTCAACCAGTTGTGAAATATTTATGGAGTAGTCATTCGTTGTCGCAGTAAGACCCTTGCCTTGATGATGATTTTGGTATTCATAACTTCCTTTTTCGAGAAAAATACACATCGCTGGAAAAAGGCAAATATCCCGACCACGTCTAAGCATTCATGAGCAATTTTCCGTTAAGAGAACATTACGGAAAATTTCATTGTAACACCTCAATAATTTTTAAGGTTTCTGGAGATAAATCAGTATGTTGATTTTAGCGAAAAACAGCTACCAAATTAGAATGAAGTCCATATTCGGTTTCTTTTATCGATTAATGTTACACAGTTAATTTTACTCAAGAAGAGCATTAAGGCATTTACTTACAGCAAATAAACGCTTTTTGGTTGAGAAAACCATGGCTAAAGTCTTCAAGTAACTTGATTGGAAATTGCACGAATAACAATGTGGAACTTCGAACACAGCTTGAAGTCTGAGTTGATGTTGAACGTAAAATAGTGAAATACAATAGAGGACGAAATGTTTTTGTTAAACATGTAAATAAACATGCGATATTACCTGTGCCGTAGAGAACTCTCTCAAAAAAATTATTAAAGTTAATGATGTCTATAATTACATTTACACTGCATGTGTCTATGCAGTGTAGGTATAGCTATCAGAAAAAAACAACGGCTTAAATTGATTTATCATCCCTGCTTATGGGACGAGTCATAATCTCTGTAAATGTTCACAAAACAGTTTGTTATTTTCCAGTCCTTAATTCATAGAGTTGTGTAATTCACTCGCATCGCGCGCAGCGAAGCCCCTTACTTATAAAACATGGCGGAGGGAAAATCTATTTTCTCAACAATCAAGTTCAAGTGTCAAGTTTGTCAGTAGCATTTCAGTTTTCCAAGTGTGTGATATCCTTCCTCGTTAATCGCACCAGTGTCACCGAATCTCAACTGAATAACAGGAAGGTCGGATTTGATGGTCAAAAAACCGCTGTCCTCCCGCCATTCATTATCGTTGGCGTCACAGTTACAAGGCAATTCTTGAGTCGGACAG